>NW_024412395.1:40862074-40912425 GCF_014898765.1 Herpailurus yagouaroundi
CCCAAAAATAAATAAATGTTGGAAAAAAAAATTTTTTTAAATAAAAAAAATTTAAAAAAACAATTCAAAAAATAATTTCCATATATTTTTGCATAAAGTGAGGTACTCTTATATTGTATATATACTGCAATTTTCCCTCTTTAAAACTAACACAGGAGAAAAATGTAACTCTGTAGATGGCTCCTGACTGCTTCTGTTTGAGAAAAGAATTGTCAATTTACCCCCAGATGAGCCTCTGAGAGCTTAATTGGAGTTATTATCTGCTACTAAATCATAGTTAAGGCACTCTTCCTTCACATTTGGCAAATGTGGGTATTCTGGACTTCTCTGATCAGACTTTAGGTTGTTATTCCAACCAAAACGGTCCCAGGTAATGGGGGGGGGGCAGTCAAAAGCATAGCTTATTGTCTACTAAATAAAAGTTACTTTCTGTAGAGCATTTTCTAATTCATTAAGTACTTTTTACCATATTTCGTTTAATCTTCACCACAAACCTGTGAGGCACAGATTCTATCCTCCTTATTTCATAGATGAGAGGCCAGAGACTTAAAAGGACTAAACGAATTGCCAGGAATCACAAACAGTAACTGCCAAAGTCAGCACTGGGATCTAGATTTTATAACTCTAGTGTCAGTGCCTTTTATACAACTTGCTGAGAAGAGGGAAAGTACCACTCCCAAGGTGGAGAATATTTAAAAAAAAAATTCTTTAATGTTTATTTATTTTTGAGAGAGAGAGAGAGGGATACAGAATCCAAAGCCGGCTCTAAGCTCTGACTGTCAGCACAGGAGCCCCACGCGGGGCTTGAACCCATGAACTTTGAGATCATGACCTGAGTTGAAGTCAGACGCTTAAGTGAGTGAGCCACCCAGGCGCCCCTCCAAGGTAGAGAATATTAAAATGCATTTGTTATACTTAAAGTTAACAGCACATTTCTTTTTAAGCCATCTTAACCAGACTCAACAACATTTATTGGAGGGATTACTACCTGATTGCATTACCTCAGCCTTCCTAAACATGGAAAATTTCTATTTCCCCCTATAGACCATTTCACCATCAGAAGACTGAACTAAACCTATGTTTAAAATGTTAATCAGATGGCGTACCATCTTAAAAAAAATTCTCCCAGGATTTTAGTTACTCCATTATTATTATAGGGAAATGTGACCCCCTGAATCTATTTCCCTATTTTCTTCCCTCTGTGGATTCCTTATCAGTTTAAATAATTCACTGCTTCGCCCCTATTGGATGAGCTTTTACAATATTGGCAGGGCATGTGCTAGACCTACAGAGGGGGTTATATGTTCCATTAGATGACTTTTACTTTGACTGCCTGGCTAACTGTATACAACTGCAGTTTTTGACATCCTAGGATGAATGTCTGCTGTTAGCCTACCTCTGACCATGGTGTTGATACAAGTGTGTGACCATGAATTGTTACATACCCAGGAACTGTGTAGGGTATGTAATTTAATTGCTTTTCCCAGCGGATTTCTAACTATAACCCAATTTATTTCAGTATTCCCCATGCCCTTAAAAATGCTTTTCCCCCGAAAATGTTAAAAGGGAAAGGAAGAATGAATGGACCAAAGGAGAATGAATTATGTAAACTTGAAAAGACACTGCAAGATAGGCGAAAAAGCATTTGTGGGCTGAATTATTTGGAGTCTGGATTTCCTACCTGGCCTAAATTTTTTTTTTTTTTTTTGTCCCTTCTCAGTTTTTGTATTTAATTACTACACTGTTTTAAACATTTCACTTCTCACTATGTATTCTATACTAGGCATACCATAATAAACACTGGCTCTGATCCTAACTTAGGCTTGATTTAAAATAGAAGTACTTAAGAATCTGAGCAAGGGGAAAAAAGCATACTAACACTCATGAGACACATTCTTTTCTCACGCCTTCCTCAGCCTATTGCCCTGGGCAGTAAATTGTACATTAAAATAGCCAGTTTATTATTTGCTGTTTTCTTTCACTCTGCTGAGAAAAGCTACATTGCTGGCAAACTGACAGAAAATTTTAAAACAGAATCCAATATATTGTATGTATGTTTGGTGAATATGTTCAAACATACAACACTAATGTGATCTATATTTGTCTTTTAATTATTTTTTTCAGCTGGAATCCATAGAAATGTAATGACTGAGCTTTTAAAATTCAATGGGATGAGCAGAAATACCATAAGGAAAGCAAGAGGTGATTCTTGCTCACCCCCCACCCCTAAAAATAAAAGCAATCACCTAACAACTAACTAAAAATATCTTTTATTTTTTTAAGGGAAAGGCAGATATTTAAAAAGCATCGAAATTCATTTCTTGAACGTGTGTTTCAACTAATACTTCACATTTTTAGATTCTTAGAAAATGTTTAAGTCTTTCTCTTATAGACTTAATCTTAATGCCCCCCCCCACTTCATCCCCTCCCATGAATTGTGATTACTATGAGTTTTGGGGCTCGTCTTCTAGAAAATGTACCATTTTCACTCACAGCTTAAGACAGCTTTGATGTTCCTAGTATGACATACTGTATGTAATGTTAGCTGTTCAAAGCTGGAGATCAGATTGTGCATAATAACATATGTAGTTTGGATTATATAAACACTACAGGAAGAAGGGGAGACAGGGCCCTTCTGTGTACAAATCTCAGATTGCTAGCTGTATGCCTGTTTAGAATGTTAAACACTCCTAACTAGGCAGTGATGAAGTTACTTCTAAGTGACTGCGACTTCTGAAACTATAGAGACGAAAATTTTTCAACTAAAAATAATTTAAAGATGATGCTGACAATTAACATATTTACTTTATGTGATTTTCTAGTTGCTACTTAGGGAGCTTTGGGGATAGAGGGGGGAAAATAAATTTCATTGTCTTTAAAGCCCAATTTAATTAAGCAATTTCATCAAAAACTTGGAGAATATAGCTTAAAAGAGCCAAAGACAGAAGAACCTGATACAAATTGTAAATTTCATCCATTATACATTTCACCCATTGTCTGAGGCAGGGAACTGTACCAGTGTGTTTCCCTAGGATTGCTTCTTTTATATCTCAGTATTTCAGATTAAACTACTGTGGAGTTTTTTTCTTTTGTGTCAGTCTTTTATTTCTAAGGTGGCTGTCTGCCTTTTCATCTGTTGAAAGATTGGTAACTTTTATGCATTTCATTTCAAGAGAAATTAAATAAAGCATATTACCATATTTTTCAGCGATGAGACATTTCAGAGTGAAGAAATGTCAATAAATTTCTGATTTAATAAGTTAACATTTTATTGTAAATATTCAGATCCTGATTTCTTTGAGGAAGACCTCAAGGCTGCTGATATGTTTACTGCTCAAATATCAGGACAGTAATAATCAGGCCTTTGAAAGTTGAGGTGAAAAATCCAGCCAATTTCAGTTGTCTTTTATTTATGTAGGAAGATTGTCTGGCATTTTGCTTCCTGTCCCTGTTCATAAGAACTCTAAATATGGACACCCATCTCTAGAGGTATCTTTATATTGGGAAGCTCTGCATGAGGTTGAAATTTTTATGGGGAACTTGCTTAAAACACAGTTGTCTTTAAAGGCCGGTTTGCCACAGCAAGGTTAGGGGTTGCCAATAAATCCATTTATAGCAACTTCTGTATTCCCAGCTCCAGACACACAGTTGGGGTGACTCGTGCAGTTTCCGCAGGACACACAAGGCAGCAGCAGTCCTAGTTGATCTTTCTGTGACCAAGGCTGGTCCAAAGGGCTTGGGGTGTGGAGTGGGCTGAGTTGTGGCCCCCCCCCCCCCCCCCGCGCCTGTCTTGAATTGACTGCCTCAGATTCCTGCGGGGTGCTGGCTGAACCCAGGACTCCAGAATCCGAAGGCCCTATCCTGGCTTTCACTCTGCTGGGAAATAACAAAACATTTTGGGAACTCGGGAATTTAATTTACTGCTACCAACCGAAACAATAATAACATCTTTGTTTCTCCTCCTTCCCGACCTCCCTCCTCCCACCGACAGAAACATGATGTTGGCCCTCCGTGGATATAGCAGCGGTAGGAGGAGGCTGCAGCCCCGGTAGGAGGAGGCTGACGACACCGGGCCCTGCGGACCCCCGGACAATCACCAGTCCCTGAACGTCCCTAGTTCGCTTTTGGGAAAGAAAAAGACAGCAGGGGATATGCTCTTTACATCTTCCATCTTCCCTAGCTCATTCTTGCCCCAAAAAGCGAGTGTTTGAGTGTGTGTGTTAAGTGAGGCAGAGAGAATTCAAGAAAGCCACAAAAGTCACCGTGAAGCATCCACCAAAACTTCACTTAGTTAATTGCTCCCATATGTCGTCTTCGACTGTTTTCAAAACGCAGCAAGGAGGGGGACGCCTTGTCACTGATTTTAAAGAAGTTGAAAACGACTACTCATCTTGATCCAGGCCCAGAGGGCCCCAGGCGCAGCCTCAGGAGACTAGCCCCCTGGCGGGGCGCTGGAGACCGGACCCGGAGAGGTGGGGCGGAAGGCGCTGCGCCCGCGCCCGGCGGAAAGTTCGCGCGCTGCGCCCCAGCGGGTCCCGGGAGCCGCCGCAGCCCGGGGCGGGGAGGGGCGCGGGAGGCGCGGCCCGGGCGGGCGCGCGAGAGGAAGGTGCCTTCGGGAACACGCGCAAGGGCGGGGATTCGCGCTGCCAATGAGGCCCGGGTGTGGGCCGCGCGAGGCGGGGGGACGGGCCAGAACGCAGCCTTCGCTGTGGCAGCTGCGGGAGCATTGGCCGCGTCGGGAGCCGGAGGAGAGGTAGCCGCGGACCGCCGAGCTGGCCGCGCCCCGAGGCCCGGCCCTGGGGTAGGGAACCGCGCCGAGGAGCTGGAAACTTTCCCGGCAGGTAACTCCCGCCGCCCTGGCGCCGCCGCCGGACTCCCTGCGTCCCGGGCACCGCCAGCTGCTGCGGTGCTGAGGGGAGGAGAGGGTCCCGCGGAGGAGGAGAGGGAGATGGGGAGAGTTGAAAAGCATGTGGGAAAGTTTCTGGAGCCTCTCTTCCCCACCCCCTCTCTGGCTGGGCACACCCGGGAGCTTTCCGGGGATAGGCTTGGACATGTTGGGCGCCCCGGGCCTTGGTCCTGCCGGTTCGGGAAAGTCGGCGCCTTCCCTTCGTGGTCCCCTCCGTGCCGGACCGAGTAGTCCCCGGCAGGACTGAGGTGCGGGGGCAAGCGGGAACGCGCGGCAGCACGCTAGAGTTTCGGGACCACCCCCGCCCGGCGCGCCTCCTCGCCCCCTTTCCCGCCTCCTCTGTAGCCCGCGGGCTTGGCAAGGGCTTGGGCTGCGCCTGGTACCTGGGGCAGGGGAGGCGGAGGAGAAGCGCGCCTGGCACCGCGGGGTCCAGGGCGCCCCCCGGAGTGTAGGGGAGCGCGAGTCGCGAAGTTGCCGGGTGAACTTAAGCCGGAGAGCGGAGTGTGTGTGAGGGGGTGCTGTGGTATTGCCCCAGTCTGGGCTAAAAGTCCATTGCTTCCTTTCCAAAACACCGCGATTAGCATATCCACGTTCTTTTTTGTGTGTGTGTGGGGGAGGGTAAGATTAGACATTGAGGGGGAGCTGAAAAAGACGATGATTGTATCAGGATTGTGAATCCCCCGGTTCTTGGATAGTGGAGAGTGGTCACTTTTGGGGGGACTTACGGCAAGGCTCGCGTCTTACTGGAAGACTTTCGGGGGTGCGGGCGCTCAGCGCTGGGAGTTTGGGGGGCTCCCCGCTTTGGCGCGGCAGCTTTCCGGAACGGCTGGCGAGGAAGGAAGCCCTAGGCATTGTGTGGCGTATTTGCAGACAGAAAGGTCTCAGGATCGGCAGTCTCAAAACTTATTGTGTAAGGCTCGGGGAAGAAATGCGGCGGTCCCCGGATAGAAATACCGCGCCGTGGCCAGGAGTTGAGAGGACGCTGGGCTCGGCCACAGTCTTCCCCTCCAGCCCACTCTTGACAGCCCTAGATCATTGTGCCTCCGGTGACTCGTAACGGTCGCGCTGTCCCCGCTAGAGTCAACTAGGGGAGGTGGAAGGGCACCTTCATCTTGAACTTGACCCTAGGAGCAGCGCCGTCTGGGCAGGTTGCAAGGTAAAGGCAAGCTGAATCTAACCGTGGATGGGCCTCGAACTCTGGCACGGAAAGGAAGTGCCTTGTCCAGAATCTTTGAGAAAGGGTTTAGGACTGCTGAGTTCACTAACTCTGGAAATACCAGACCACCAGACTGCAGAAGTTGATGTGTTTGGAGGGGGTGGGGACGGGAGAGGAAAGGGGAAACCTGGTTAGTTGGTACAGAAAGTTGGTATTTCTCTGTAGTGAAAATGAGGGGAGTCTGCATCTCTGCTTTCACCAGATCCGTTACTCTGGTTTTTTGTTTGTTTGTTTGTTTTTTCCTTCCTGGGTCATCTTTACTTCTGCCAGGCTGGCACTCCGGGATGGGGGAGGGGAAGGAGAAGCAGCAGTTGTGAAGCTCCACTGGCCAGCTTGGAGGTATTTTAGATCTGCTACTAGGAAGATTCCTGGATTTTAACAGCTGCTTCTTGATTGCTGGGAATGAGAGAATTTATGAGTGACTGAGAGATGGTCATTATAGTAGTAGTCTGAATGTTTTACTCATCTAATCTACTTAAGGATCTCAGGAGGGACCTTCTTGAGACAATGCCAGCTTCTGCAGAGTTTGTCAGCCAGAATGTTTGGTGGGTGTTAGTCAGAACTCATGGTAAATATATCCTGGTGGTACTGAGATGAAAAGTATGCAGCAGTAAAGGAAATGTGGTATCTGACATCCTTCAGGACTTCCTCCTAGCCTTGCTCCTGTTACCTGCCAAGTGAACTTGGTCCAGGCTTCCGGACTGTTGTGATTTGACAATAAGGGATGGGAAATAGTGTCATCCATTTTAGTGGGGCAGGAAAGTCCAGAAATAAATGTAAGGTTACTTTTTCATGACCCTGGCTTTCAGCTGTGATGCCACAAAGTTAACTTTTGCTGGGACTTGGAAGCACTGTTTTTCCTGCTTTCCTGGTTTAACCACCAGAACGCCCAAATCATCATAATTTATGTCCATCGTGGAACTAAAGCATAACTGATTCATAGTCAGCCCTTTTCTGCTTCCCATAAGAGCCTGTAGAAAAAAGAACATTTTGTCTCTTTCACCACACTCAATTTATTTGGTGCCATAGTGGGTTTTTGATACTGGGTGATTGAGGGCACAATTTTAAAGACAATGAAATTGTCTCCATTAAATTGTTCTTTTTTAGGCAACAGCCCCTTCAGAGTTGCTGATTAATTCTTTATCTCCCAGGGAACATTAAAACCAGTATCTCTGGCCTGGTATAACTATAATCCATATTATAATGATGCCTGTCAGCTTAGCTGGAGGTTATAATGTTATGTCAATGTTTCTTCTAGCCATTTCTAACCCAAATGTAAAGGTTTTGTCTAGGTTGGGGTGAAAGTTGTCTGTGAGCCTCACAGTAAGAGAAATGGCTTTATTTTTATCTTTCTGATGGAAAGTTTAGTTTAACTTGTTATAGGAGTAAAGTTTACTGCAAAATGAAGCAGAGGGTGTGTGTGTGTGTGTGTGTGTGTGTGTGTGTGTGTGTGTGTGTGTTGCTGGGAGAGATTTTGTTAAAAAAATCTTTAAGTTTATTTATTTTGAGAAAGAGACAGGGGAGGAGCAGAGAGAGAGGAGAGAGAGAATCCTAAGCAGGCTCCGCACTGTCAGTCGGAACCTGATGCAGGGCTTGAACTCATGAACTGGGAGACCATGACTGAGCTGCTATCAAGAGTTGGACATTTAACTGACTGAGCCACCCACGCACCCCTGTTTGATTGTCTTTTAAATGTGTTTTTCAGTGGAGGAAAATTAGAACCTCCTCCCAACCAGTTTACAAAAGTGTTTTTGTACAAGGCTCTAACACCTTCCTGGGCCTTGATTTTCTCATCATTATCATTTCTAAAATGGGATTATCTTTCAGCCCTAAAGTTTTCCAAGAGTTTGAGAAATATAGGCATTCTGGAACCTGTGCTGTAATATTAGCACAGCATTTTGGGATTTACAAAGGGCTTTACTTAAATAATTTTAACCCTTAATTCTCAAGTTAGGAAATTGAGGCTGAGCAAGTTAGATCAGTTTGCTAGATGTCATCTACAAACGGTGGAGTTGAACTTGAACCTAGGTTCTTGGATTCTCCCCCTCCTCTCCACCCTTTTTGTTTAGGGAGACACCTGAGAATTGGCCAAAACTTGACAAACAGACTAATGTTAATATGTGGCAGTTTCTCACAGTATTTCATTTATAGGTTATTCTGGTTTCAGAACTCCAGGGTTAACATCTATGCTTTGATGTCAGAGAGTAAAAACAGACCAGTAATAATGGTAATAAAACTTTCTCCCCAAGAGAGTTTCAGAAATTCACATACCTCAAATTAATCATTTGTTTATTTTCAACTTTTCTTTTATTAAGTAGGCTTCAGGGCCTAGTGTGATTTATAATCCAGACTAGTAACCCAGACAGCATTCTTAAGGAAGTCAATCCTCAAATCTGCATGTCTTTTTTTAAAATAAGAAATGAACGTATCATTTGCTTTTCATCTTGGTATCTCTCAGCGGAATAATATAGCCTGGATATAAATGTCCCTTTTTTGGTGTCATCGTTTTTGGGCTCTTTCTACTGATGTCTGGATAAGTCTAATTTTGCAGCTCTTTTTGTGCTACGTAAATTCTTCCCTTATGCTGTTGGTTTAATGGTAAAGAAGTAAGTAGTAGGATGCAGGTGACCCATTTTCACCGTGACTCTAAATGTTTGTACTGTGTCTTGCTTGCCTGTTTAAGAGCACTGAGTGCAACTTGACACTCATCTGGAAGCTGGTATGGATTTTCTTTAAAAGGTTCTAAAATAAAATTATGTGCTAAGCTATAGGCTCTTTTATGTGTGAGCAGCCTGTCCATCTTTAGCTTTTTAAACTTATTCTCCGAAGACTGCCTCTTCAGAAAGTTAAGCAGTGGGGTTTAAACCTCAAAAAAGAGTGTGTACCAATAAGTATCGATTGCCTGACTGTAAAGGCTGCCATTTCTGTGTGTGTGAGCAGAGAGAGCATTATGAACCCGTATTTGCTAGTGAAGTTGGGAGACTTTGTTATCAGTGTACTAGAAGGGGACAAGAGCAGCAAAGCAGAAGAATAGCTTCTGGTTTTTTATTATCAGGAGACTGGGTTTTGAATGATAGGGGAGGACTTTTGATAAAGAAGGCTATCAGGAAATATCTTGTGGAGAGTGAAAGGGGTTCTGGTTTGGCTAGGCTGTGCTATTGATGGGGTTTGCTCTTCTACAGTAGACGTTGTCTTTAAGGGCTCTGGCAGGTGTGTGTAATCAAGAAGAATATTCTGGAAAGAAGAGTCCCATAGGCAAGAATGTCAAGGACTAAAAGAGTGTTGTAGAAGGATGGCATGGTCCCTGGATTTTAGCACAGATATTTGCCACTACTGTGAAGGAATTCATTAGTAAAAATCTTCTGGCCACAGTTGTATGTAGATCTGAACCCAGTATGTTCAGTTGTATAGCCCAGAGCCACAGTGACTCACCACCTTTCCTGCCCCACCCCAGTACACCGAGGGTTACTTGCCTATCATGAACAGTGGCTTATTACCTCTGTAAGTCCAGGTGGGGGTAGGGCAGTCTCTAAGAAACACTTGGTTATATTCTTTTCATGCATACCTACTCATGCAAACAGGGTCCTTTATTACATGTGCTTTTGAAGAGATGTGAAAAAGATTTGACATACAAGGGTGCATATATCTGCACAGTTTAGAGTACAGTATATACTTGTATAATGTGCTTTTTTCCCCCTGTCATATCAGTAAATTCTTTGGCACTGTTTTAATGGCTATTTGGTAAATCCATTACCTACATTACCATAATTTATTTAGCCAGTCCATTTGGACATTTAGGTGTGTTGAAAAGAAATACCTCTTAGGCATTAAGAGCCCTTTGGCTCAGATCTGATTTACTCATTAAATTATAGGGTCCAGCACACTGCCCCACATAGGGGCACCTGGCTGCTGGTAGCTTCAGAACCTCCCATCATCAAGAAACTGACTCTTTGCTCTTAGTTCCAATTTGGGAAAACCCTGGAGAGAACTCAGATTGGCCTGATGCCAGCCAAAGGAGAGTTACGGTCGGCAGTCTCCATTTAGACCCACAAGATGGGACTGTGGGGAGACAAAGTGTCCCACAAAGAAGGAGGTTATTGTTAATGGAAGAGGGAGGGAACCGGCTAAACAAAAAGAGCTAGCTGTTTAATGTAGGATATGTTTCCAAAAGTGGTATTGCTGGTCATAACAACATACCAATGTGTCAGAGGGTAAGAACATTTTTAATGCTCCTGTGATATACACTCCACAGTCTGAGACTTTTCCACATTCTGTGGAGATTTGAATTGCTGCATATACAGGCACTCGTGTAACAGGATAGTGAATTACTGCAAAAAAGTCGGGAATTGGTTATTATTATCATGTATCCCATTATACTCCCCTCTCTTTGCCATGCTTTATTCTAAATTACTTGGGGGTGAGTAACATCAATTATTAATGTTTATCGAGTGCTTGCTTACACTGAACTAGATGTTTGAATTTAAAAAAATCTGTGGCAATGAAACAGTATAGTTTTTTCTTCCCCCCATTATCCTGCATGCAGAGTGTTATACCAGGGATGGCTAAACCACAGCACTCCCCATCCTGGTCTCCTTTCCTTCCTATAGTTTAAACCAACTACTGTTTAGTTGGTTGGGATTCAGAAGTTGGAGCTGGGCTCAGCTGGGTGGTTTTTCCGCCTGGGCCTAGGCTCACTCATGCCCTGGTGGTTACATGATTCTTTGCAAGGGCCACTGCTATAATAATTTCCACATTACTTGGTATCATAATCTTGCTTTTGATTAGTTTTCCATTGGCCATTCACTTCAAGGTAAGTTGGGTGTGTCCTTTGCCTGAGGGAGTGAATCTTGATTTAAGTCAAGTCAACTTTAGTAATATACCTGTTGCCAGTGACTGGTTAATGAATACTTATGTGACACCTTTTGGGTACCACCATATTAGGAACCAAAGGTGGTCAGCAAAATAGAACAGGTTGATACTGTGAGGATCACAGAGTTCAAGGATAGATGGTGCCTAAGAACACAGTGACCTTTTTCAGCTGCTGAATTCACTAACCCTAAAACCACTGTGACTCAGAACTTCTTATGTGAGCATTATTTTTTATTATTGTTATTGTTTGAGGCACTTATCTCCAAGTAGAGTGTGCTAGATCATCCAGTATGGAAAGGAAGAAAATATTAGAACTTTATCCAGAAAAGAAAAAGCTTTACTAATATTTAATAGATGGATTGACACTGTTTGCCATATCTGAAAGTCTCCTGTTACTTAGGTTACATGAGGGACGAGTTGGCATTTTACAAACTGGTGGAATTGCCAGTGGTACTTTCATTCTTGCCTTTGGTGTACTTTATCTGTGTAAAGGGGTTTATGGATTATATTATCTATTTTTAAGTAAATCGACTCCCACAGAATGGGCAAGTGGCTTAAAAAGATTCTTGCAAAGAAAGTTTAATGATAATGATCTGAGGCTATAGGAACAAGAAAATGTCTTATAATGAGATTAAAAAATGACTTTTAAAGTTTACTTATTTATTTTTGAGAGACAGATGGAGTGGTGAAGGGGCAGAGGTAGAGAGAGGGAGGGAGGAAGAAAGAATCCCAAGCAGGCTCTGATGCTGGGCTTGAACTCATGGTGAGATCATGACCTGAGCCAAAATCAAGAGTCCAATGCTTAACTGACTGAGCCACTCAAGCGCCCTGGAAATGACTTTTAAATCAGATTAGTAAATTGGTACAAAAATTGTATATGAATTTGTATTAATAAAAATAAACTTGCAAATGCTATTTGAATCATTCTCATCATTTAAAAAGTTTTTAGTAGATGTTTTATAATGTACATACTACATACACCTGTAATTCATAAGTCTAGTGTTTTAATTATGCATAAATTACATGCAACTTATAACATGTGGGGGGGTACATGTTTAAATTTTTTTTACTTTTAGGGCTGCATGATCCAAAAAGTTTTGAGACCATGTTTTCGTGCCACTTGTAGTTATGTAATTTTTGTTACTTGTAGCTGAAGGCACAACCCATTCAAGGTCAGGTGAGAGACATGGCTGTTCCCTTTTTATTCATAGCTTTCAAGATTCTCCATCATCTGGCTCATAACTTTCTTTTCCAGACCCAGTTGTCTTCTCTGTGTCTCTGCAAATGACACGTCAGCTAGGGGCCCATTCCATAACTGTCATATACTTTCTATAAATTTTGCCTCTGGGGAGACTGTTCTCCCCCCCTCCCCCCACTACATTTTCATTGTCCTTCAAGAACTAGCTCAAGTAAATACTGCTTCCTTATTAATATTTTTCTGATCTCCCCCTTCTGCATTTACATGGTTGCTTCTATTTAGTCCCCAGCACATTACTTGAACAACTACAATGTTTTGTTTTTTTTTCTTTTTGCCTTTTATTATTAAGTTGTTGGCCTGCTTACTTTGCCTATGGGTTATAGCTTCTTGATGGTTGGAGTCGTGTCTTGCCTGAGTCAGCTTTTTAAATTGCTTGTTTCCCTTTCCGGGGAGAAAAGGGAGGCAGGTGGAGAACCCAGTTACTGTGGGTAGCTTCTCTCTCCTCCACTTCTCAACAGGCTTAGGAGGTTGAGTGCTCCATATACATGTAAGGTATCTGAGGGTAAGGAATGCACATGGCCAAGACAGGAGGATCCAGGGTCCAAACCCAGGACATTTTTATTTCAGAGGTTTTTTGTCTGCCCTCTCATGTGTTGTGCACAGTTAAACATTGTTCTTCTTTCATGTGGAAACACTGACATGGGTAAAAATGGGGAGGTTGGTGGGCTGATGCTGTAGAAACCTCCCTGGACAATCCTAGGCAGGTGCAGTCAGTTCAAAGGAAAGTCCGCTCTCCTGTGGAGTAAAGACAAGGCCTGGAGCGTGGGTTGTGTGACAACCTAAATGCCTGTGGACAGTTAGCTGTCTGCAATAGCACCAAACAAAATCATGGGGGAACTCCCACAGTAGGATTTGGCCTGAGTGTCCCCTTTGAGAAGCTGGAGGTGATGGCCTCTCCGTGGTTCAGCTGAGTCAGATTGCATATGCCGTTATTCTCTCTGTGGTAAGGATAATTGAAGGTTGACAAGTTGTCGGCTTTCAAGTTGAGCCATGTTAGATATATGCTATCATGATGGAAAACAGACATCTCTCCAGGGTTTTGAGGGTCAAATGACAGAATGCGTATGAAAGGCTTTTGAACATTGTAAATTGCCTCCTAGATGCAAGGGATACATCAAATTTTATTGTTTCCTTATAGCAGTGACTTCTAGCTCAGATTTCTGTGTTAGCAATTTTTGTCTTCTTTTAAGTGTACTTCCAAAGACTTTTTAAGTGTGGAGGCTCTTAAATGGAATGGGACACGTTTTTTTCTTAAATGAACTGCAGATATTAGTTGAAAGCTTGCTTTTAAACTTTTGGCCGTGGAGTAGATAGAATTTGTGGTAAGGTGAATCTGTCTAGGGATCTAGTTGTTCAAGTACTCAAAAGATCATTTATAAGAATGGGACCACGTCTGGTGCAGAAAGATGGGAATCTGGGGGACTTTGAGGTAAATTGTTAGAAGCCCTTAGGAACTACCTGAAAGACTGTCAGAGAGTTTTGATTTCAGGTTTTGTTTTGTTTGGTTTTGGTTTGGTTTGTGTTTTGTTACTGTGAAACCACTAACTTATTTTGAGGAGTCATTGGAGAGGGTTTGAGGAGCCTTTGAAATATCTCAGGGCAGGGACACCTTGGTGGCTCAGTTGCTTAAGTGGCTGACTCTTGATTTTGGCTCATGTCATGATCTCATGTTTATGAGATCGAGCCCCATGTTGGGCTCTGTGCTGACAGCAAGAAGCCTGGTTGGGATTCTCTCTCTCTCTCTCTCTCTCTCTCTCTCTCTCTCTCTCTTTCTCTCTCTTTCTGCCCCTCCCCCACCATGCACTCTCACTCACTCAAAATAAATAATAAAAACTTAAAAGAAAAAAAGAAATATATCAGGGACATTTTGAAAGTGAAAAAAACTAGGTGTGGTTTGACAACTTATGAATTTGAAATCTCTTCTGTTGTAGATTTCAAAAGGAAATAGATTTGAATAAGTAAAATTTAACTCCACTTGAGGGAAATTTTTAGTGGCAATTTTGTATTGTAGAAAGAGTTTGATTTAGGGGCAACTTGGTGGCTCAGTAGGTTAAGTGTCAGACTTTGGCTCAGGTCATAATCTCACGGTTTGTGAATTTGAGCCCTACATTGGGCTTTCTGCTGTCAATGTAAAGCCTGCTTTGTATCCTCTGTCTCCTCCTCTCTCTGCTCCTCCCCTACTCACATTTTCTCTCGCTCTCCCTCCCTCTCAAAAATAAATAAACGCTAAAAAAATCAGAGTTTGATTTAGAAATGAAAACATGCTAACTTAAAGAGTCCACATGTACTTATTTATGGATGCAAAAGACAGAGAAAGCGAGAGGCTTTTAAGTTGCAAATAAAATTGTGAATTATTTATTATTTATTTACTATTATTATTTTATTATTGGAGTATGTGAGTTTTTTAATTATTCAGGGTTCTTAGAACATGCATGTGACTTAAGAGAGCCTTACCGCAGAGTGATTTAGCTAGATAAAGCAGCAATTCCCAAAGGAGTGTCCAAGGAAAATGCAATTCTTAGGAAATTAGTAGATGTTATGCACTGAAAAAAGGTTCTGTGTTCAAATAAGTGGGAAGATTGGGGTTAACCAAAGTAAAATAGGTATTTTTGTTTTTTTCCCCTAACATTTATTTACTCATTTGAGAGAGAGAGAGAGAGAGAGAGAGAGAGAAAACTCGAGCGGAGGAGGGGCGGAGAGAGAGGGAGAAAGAGAATCCCAGGCAGGCTTCATGCTATCAGTGCAGAGGCCACAGTGGGGCTCGATCTCACCAACTCTGAGATCATGACCTGAGCCAAAATCAAGAGTCTGATGGTTAATTGACTGAGCTACCAAGGGCCTTGGTAATTTTCTTTTTAGCTGCAGGACTTTTGAGCACCATTATTTTTAATATTTATTGTAAATCTCCTTGGAGGGAACCAGAGTTTTAAGCATTTCCCAAATGCATTGAGTTGTAGAAACTTTTTTTGCAAAGCATCTTTGCCAGAGAACAATTTTGGGTTGTTTGATATGGTCAAATAGCTTTAAACCAAATCCCAGACATCATTTAATTTCACCTGACAAACTTTGGTATGCATTTCTAACTAAGGACTTAAAAAAAAAACAACCCACCACCTTGTTATCACTTTTCATAAAATTAACAGTGATTTCTTAGTGTCAGTTTTTTTTTAAGTGTATTTATTTTGAGAGAAAGCAAGAGTGAGCGGGGGAGGAGCACAGAGAGAGGGAGAGAGAATCCAGAGTAGACTCCACACCATCAGTGCAGAGCTCAGTGTGGGGCTGGAACCCATGAATCGTGAGATCGTGACCTGAGCTGAAATCAAGAGCCAGATAAAGTTTACATATAGCACTGTGTGTTTTTGTTGATTTGGCCTGTTGGTCTTTTTTTTTTTTTTTTTTAAGTTTATTTATTTTTATTTTGAGAGAGAGAGAGAGAGAGAGAGAGAGAGCAAGCACAATCATAGGAGCAGGAAATCCTTGGGCAGAGAATCCCAAGCAGGCTCCGTGCTGTCAGTGTGCAGCCCAATGTAGAGCTGGATCTCATGAACGTAAGATCATGACCTGAACTGAAACCAAGAGTTGGGCGCTAACCAGCTGAGCCATCTAGGTGCCCCCACCTTTAGACTTTTTAAATGTAGAAAAATGCTATTTCACTACCCCCTCCCTCTCCCTCCTGACTTTTAGAAGATAACTTGTAGGACGTCCTATATCTGAATTTGTTTCCTTGTGGTGTTGTGTACCTTGTCCTTTGCCCTCTGTATTTCTTATAAATTCGAGGTTAGATTTCAAGGCATGGTTTAAATTTAGGTTAAATATTTTGGGCAAGAACAGGTCCTAAACTATGCTTTTCTCCTCCCTATGATTTGAGAACAGGCATTTTAATTTAGCAATTCATAAGTAGGTCATATATATATATATATATATGTACACATACATATATATATATAAAATGGCTTAGAGTTTGTTTGGAAATTAATTTTATTAGTATAACAAGTGGATGCAAATTTAATTTATTCCAGTTGTGGTTGGAAACGTGGTGGTATTCTGAATAGTTGGTCTGGTTAAATGGATATAAGTTTTCAGTGTATCTTAAGATTATAAACCATGCGCCTATTGGTTAAAATGGCTTGAGTGTTAAACATTTTGATGTTTGGATTTTATTCAGAATGACAAGGTATCTGAGTTGTAATTGTAAAACACTATTCTATAAAAATTTATTCTAAGCACATTAATTAAGAACATGCATTAATTCTACTTCTGTTGGATAAATCTTAACAATATCATTCTGACAAATGCTTATGCTAATTTCAGGTACAGCCATAAATCTAAGGACACTCTCAGGGTAATAATTTTATACATACATTGTCTTGGAAACTCGGACATGTAAATAAAAGTTCCTACTGTAGCTGACTTTGCTAACTTAATTTGATATTTAAGTTTTTTCCCTTGATATCCTTCCAAGTGCTTGTATGTCTGGGAAAAATTAAAATCAGAAATTTTGTGTGTCTTAATGAAGAATAGTTTGGCATATATAAAGTAACTTTGTGTGAAGAATGATAGCTATCATAGGTAGTTCCCAGCACATTCTTGTGTTTAATCCCTTAGAGGGTAGGAATACTGTTGTATATATTGAAATTTGCTTGTTGTAAATGAGGTACCTTGGACAGTAAGTACTTTGCAACTATAGTAGTATACTAAAAATAGACACATAGCACTCTCTTTTTTCTCCTCCTCTTTTAAAAATATAAATAAATAGGGTATAGTGAAAAAAGCATGATCTTTGAAGTCAGATGAACTGTGGTTTTGTGTGTGATTCTGGACAGTTTACTTGACCTCTGTCTCTTTGCCTGTAAAATGGGGTAGTAATCCTGTTTCATAGGCTTCCTGCCAAGATGCAGGTGAGAACCTATATAACACGCTTAGCACTGTGCTTGGCTTATAGGTGCCGAAAACACGTCCTCTTCTTCCTTCTTTTCCTCTTAACCATATTTTTAAGCTCAGCATTCTGGATCAGTAATTGAATGGAAGTTTTTGCTTATTCTGAGTATTTTTAAAATTGCTAATTTTAAGGTACTTGTTATAGAAGTCCAAATAAGACACCAATTTCAAGATAATCTTTATAAGTTGGTTGGTTGTTTGTATTAAAACAATTAGATGTTTATATGAAATGTTTTCAGCAAACAAGTGGGATATTTTTAGGTGGTAATCTAGGAGAAGGAACCAGAGGAAAAATGATATTTTGTTGTTGGCATGAAGCTGTTGCTAACAAACTGTCTGGTTTTAATGAAAATCAGTATTTTAAAAATCCATTTATTTACTAAGGTGAGCGAGAACACGAGAAGCTCTGCGAACTCGTGTAGACTGTTATTTGAGTGTCGGGTAGAATAACACGCTTTCTTTTACCCAGATGAAGTAAGCCTGTAGCATCACACTCAAGTCATCTGTGTGTGTTTATGAACAGGGCTGTTGCCAAACCAGGAGAACAGCCTTCCTGCAGAGGAGAGGGGTCAGTGCTTCCCTGACTCCCTGAAGGGCCTCAGGAGCCTCACAGTGGGGAGGAGGAGAGATTCTCCTTCCTGGCTTGTGCCTTGTTAAAGACTCACGTAAAGAGACAGTTAATATATCTTAACTTTCAAATGGAAAGTAGTCAAGGAACACGTTTTGGAGGCAGCATAAATAGACATTTATGGGGCTTGACTCCTTGGCATTTTGGGTGAACCAAGAAGTGTTCTTTTCCAGTCAGCTGTTTCTGAGTCTTGGGACATGTGACTTTGCTAATGGCTTGTGCAAGAGCAGGTCCCAGGAAGACCAGTACTCACACTGTTCTCTGCCCAGGTGACACCTGTTCTCTGAGAATGAACCGGATTCCCCAAGGGCACACAGGTCCAGCGCACTTGAACTTCTTACACTTTTTTTTCCTACCATTAAGTAAGTTTTGTTTATCCCTTCGTTTCTGAAATGTTTTGTTTAAGTAAGAGGGACTCCTTAAGCTGTCCAGTTCCACATACTGAAAGTCTAGCCAGGAAGAATCAGAGAATGTGATTTCCCTCTCCCATCATGGCAAAAGGGAGGAGATATCATTTCTAGAGGGATAGTCATTGAGCTCTAAGCAGATGGAATTTATAAAGACATTCATCTACACAGCACTTTTTTGCTTCCTTCATTAAGAGCAATCTTAGCTCAAGGAATATAATATCCTTATGAGTTTTAGAAGTAAAAAGTTACCATGAAGGTGTTAACTGTTTGACAAATCAGAAACTGTTTTCATTTGGTGGAAGGCTTGCAATAATTTTTCCAACAAATACTTTTTGAGGGCTGCCATTGTGCCCTTCTAAGGTTGAAGCCCAGCTCTGTGCCTCAGTCTGAGGAGGCCAGTGCATACATAGTACAAATATTAGAAGGCAGGTGTGGAGCAGGAGAGTAGAGAAGGAAGGGGAGGGGAGAAGGAGGAGGAAGCAGATGAGGAGCTGGTGGCTGAGGAAGACTTCAGGGAGGGGGTGAAGGATGCGTTGCACTTTGCCAACTGGGGAAGGGGGTGAGGGGCTCTCCGTGACGGGAGCATGACCGGCAGAGGCAGGGAGGCGTGAAAATACAAGTCATGTTTGGAGTATTGTTACTAGAACAGATGGTGCTTGGCATTTGGGTACAGTGGCAGGGAGGAGAGAGAGCCAGATTGCAAAAGGCCTTGCATGCTAGGCTAAGAAGTGTGGACTTGATCCTGTAAAGCAAGTGATAGCTGTCAAAGGTTTGAAAGCAGGGAGATGATGTAATCAGAGCTGCGTGTTGGAGAAAAGCTCTGGTGGCGGTGGTATGGAGGAGAGACTGGATCGGGGACAGATGGGCGGCAGGGCTCTCTGTTAGGAGGCTTTTGAAGTAGGTCAGGTGAGAGATGATGTTTGGGGCCTGCGTTAGTGGGGGAAGAGAATTAATGTCAGTTCAGCACCTTTTGTTGTGCATTTAGGATGCATTAGCTCATTTCATTGTCGCAGAACTCTGTTCACAGAGTCCTGTTGTCCTCACCCTCATTTTGCAGAGAGGGAAAGGGGCTCAGAGTAACCTGGCTCAGCCAAGGTTTGAACTCAGCTGGACAGTCCAGTGCCATTGTGCTTTTACGGCAGAGGGAATGAGAACACAAAGAAGGGTGCTCATGGGAGCTGCTTTGTGCAGCAGAGTGGAAGCTCCTTCCAGAATAGAAAGGGCTGCTTGGCGGCTGACTAAAGGTAGAGGGCAAGGCTGTTTCCAGGCCCGGCATCGAGGTGTGCACGATCGTTGATACCCCTCAGAGGCCTCTCTGAGGAGGGGATGGACAGGGTTTGGGGCCCCTCTGGGATACCCATTTGGAAATTCCCAGTAGCCAGTTGGAGATTTGGTTCCTGAAGCCCTTCCCAGTCCTCCGGGTAGGCTTGGACTAGAACTTGTGTAGGGGGGGGATGGGTAATGAGCCCTTCCTCCCATAGACCCTAGTCCTATAGTGTGTTGTATTGCCCTTCTTCTGAAGGGCCCTTTCCAGGCCCTGCCTGTTGGTGTTTCAGTTAGTCTGGAGTGAGTTGGCAGTCTGCATTTATAGTAAGATCCTGGGATCCTGGATTGAGCCAGACAGGTAACAAGAGCATCATACTGTTGAGAATATTTGGCTGTGTGTGGTCTAGGCTGTCTTTTAACTTCATTTCTTTCAGGGGGGCTTTCGATAGCACCTTAATATGATGTTGATCTCTAGTAAGAACCGACACCTTGGAAAATTGCTTGTTTTTAGGAACTTAACATTCATATTTAATTTTGCCAAGGTCATTTTTTAGTTATTTAGTATTTTGGATTAATGCTCAAAAGTAGCAAGCCCCCAATATTAGGTTTGGCTTGCCTTTTAAGTGGACTTTTGGCAAGAGATTTCTAGGGAAATTAGATAATGAGTATTTTCCTTGCTTATGAAAAAGAGGTTGGAAGAGGGAACCTGGCCATGTGGAGAGTGAGGAATAGTGCCTTGGGGCTCTTGGTTTGCCTGGGAATGGCCTAGGTGGTCACAGATCAGAAAGTCACTGAATGGGGACCTAATGTACAGCATGGTGACTATAAAATTACATATTTGAAAATTGTTAAGAGGGTGGGTCTTAAATGTTATCAAACATGGTCAACCAACTGGTCATTAGACCATTTCTTTGTTATTGGTCATGACCCTGGCCTAATCGCCTCCCTCTTTCCTCTCTTCACTGTGTCTTTTTTCTTTCTGTTGAGATATAGTGATATACAATATTATATTTGTTTTGGGTATACAACATAATGATTCAACATTTGTATACGTTGTGGAATCATTACCACAATAAGTCTAGTTAGTTAACATCCATCACCATATATAGCTACAAGTTTTTCCTTGTGATGAGAACTTCTAAGATCTATTCTCTTAGTAACTTTCAGGTATACAGTACAGTATTGTGAACGATAGTCACCATGCTGTACATTACATCGCCAGGACTTATTTATTTTATACCTGGAAGTTTGTACCTTTTGACCCCCTTTAATTCACATTGCCCATCCCCTGAGTCATGTGTGTTGGGGTGAGTGAAGGCTTTGAAACCAAACAGACTGGGTTTGGGTCCCACCTCAGTGTGACCTGACTGTGAATTATCTCAGTGTGACCCTGGCATGCTACCCAGCTTCCATGACCTTGTTTTCTGTGACTTTGGAATGTGAGTACTTCTGAAGGTTGTTTGGGAAATGAGAGATATAAGGTCAAAACACCTAGGTCTAAACCCAGCCTTACTCCCTTAATCTTGGGAGGGAGAGTCAGACCTGGGAATGTGCTTTATTCGTCACACGTTAAGCGCCTAATTCTTCTACTCAGCAGTGTATTGAGGGCTGATGGCAGTGCATTTCTTTACAACATTACCTACAGTATTCTACCTTTCCTAAAGAGGTAGGAGGCATTTTTGTTTGGTTGTGGCTTATAATAGGAGAGAAAGGGTTTTTTGGTTTTTGTTTTCAACCTGTGTGCCTTTTGTATTGGTGTATGGTTACCCTTGGGATAATTCTTGTTGCTTTGTCTCACCTAATGAGTAAGGTTTGGGTTCATTAACTGCTTGCTGTTGAAGGTTCATTTTTATCATGTGTGAGAAGGAGGAACAGCTTCCTCTTGTGTCCCCACCTTTGCTAAATGCCATTATACTTCCTGTGTTAGTTACAGGGCTTCCCCACCGCTTTTCCTTATCCCTGTCCTGGTGCGGAGGACAGGAGGGGGTCGGCTTGTTCCCTGGTTGGTTTGTTCATTCATGGAATAGGTGTCAGGCTCTGTGCTAAGTGGTTATTCTTAGATGGTCCGATTTCATACTCTCAAAGGCCGTAAGAAAGGAGCAGGCATTCTTACTTTGCTCACCTTGCAGATGAGGGTCCGTATCTGACGGTAGGTTGCCTAGCAGGTTTATAGGGCCCTGGTACCTGCTCCTGTAGTGCTGCCCTCTGTCTTGCCCCTCGCCCACTCCTGGGACTTTCCAGGGGTGGCTCTGTCTGTGCAGGATTGGTGAGCTTTTCAATCCTTTACAGGTGCAGGCCCAAAGATCACTTTTAGCAAGTGGTATGAGGACTGTGGATGCTGTGGAGTTGGGGGTGGGAAGAAAAACATGTACTGTGACAGACAGTGCTCACTGGGAGAGCGAGCTGGTGGGATTAAGCAGGGATATGGTGGCTGCTTAAGTCCGCTTTGTCTTCTTTATTTTGAATGGCTCCCGAAAGACTGCCAGGGTGTGCTACGTGCACATTTGTGGATGCTATAGACAAGATTTGCTTGTTCATAACTTCCTTTTTGTTTTCTGCCATTTAGTGCCATTTGGCTGGCTTCTTTGGGGGGACTGTAGTGCCCTTGGATTACCCACAACAGTTATGAAGATGTCCTGCCCTTCGGGACTGCATATTCCACCTCCTCACTGAACTTTCAGCATCAGATCTTGTGGCCGACAGCATAATGGAAAGATCAATGACTCTGGATAAAATAGACTTGGCTTCAAATTTCAGCCCTCTCTTATTGCCTTTGGACAAGTTTAACTTCAGGGCCTTGGTTTCTTCATCTGTAAACTGGGTATCATTGTGTTCAGGGAGAAATAATGTTTGTCCAGTACATTTAAAGTAGGGCTTGGCACCTAACAGGTTTTAAGGAGCTTCCTTATTCATTCTAGCTTGAATCAACAGTATTAAATATATTTAATGTGCCAGATATTATGTTAAACTCTGGCAGGCACAAGGATTAATAAAATGGTTTCTTTCCTGGAGAAATTTAAAAGCTAGTGGCCAGGGCTGACACATACAGATTCATCACGAGGAGGTTAAGTGCAAGCCCTGGGCTGTGGTGGAGGCCAAGAAAAGGTGCCCAGAGGGGTGGGAGAGCCTTTTTTTTCTGGAAGGTTATACCTAAGCCTCTCTTGAAGGGATTAAATAAGAATTAATCAAGCAAAAGAAGGTGCAATGGGTGGCAGCTAAAGCAACACCATGAGCAATGCATGGAGCATTTGGGAGAACTGTATGCAGCCTGGGTTTGGCTGGAAGCAGGAAATACTGGGGAAGGAGTCCAGAGAACCTGTGTCTGGGAGGGTACTGGTGGGCCTGATGGGCCTTGCTGAAAAACTTAGAAGATGTGAAATTTGCTAGGATGAAAAATCAAAATATAAGGAGAAAGAATTACATTAATAGTGTTTAATAACATTGTCAGGCATTTTTCTTTTCTTTCTTTTTTTTTTTAAGTAGGCTTCTTGCTGAGTGCAGACCAGCATGGGGCTTGAACTCAAACTCAGTAACCCTGAGATCAAGACCTGAACTGAGATCAAGAGTTGGATGCTTAACTGACTGAGCCACCCAGGCGCCCCAGTCAGGCATTTTTATAGCGCATAGTCTGAGTTAAATAGATGATGGTGTATCCACATAAGAGAGTGATCTGCAGATGTTAAAAGAATGAGGTCAGTTTATATGTGCTCTTAAGGAAAAACTTCCAAGAATATTGTTAAATGCAAAAGGTATATATGCATAGAGTATCTTTGGAAGTATATATCAGTATATAGAAGTGGTGATGCCTTTGGGAGGGATGCGGAGGTCTGGAATAGAGGACAGTCTTACATTTTACTACAGACCCTTTTGTACCGTTGGGCCATTTTCCCACATGCATGAATTTCTTTAAAAAAGAAAAATACTGTAAAGAAATGACTAATGTACATTATCAGGTGAGCCGGAAACCAAGCGGCAGTGTAAAAATAACTTGGGCTACCGCACTGTAATGCTATTATGCAGAATGCTAGATTATTTCATGCTCTGACAATAATACCATTCATGGGGCGTTTTAGAGTTTCCCACTTTTACATACATTATTTCAGTCAGAATTAATCACTTTCATCTGTTCTCACAGCAATTAAAATGTTTTAAGGATTATAAATGTTAAATAATGCTAAAGTTTGGAAGAGGAAAGAAAAGAATAAATACTGTTTGCTTGTTGCAGCGTCCAGGATTTGATTCCCTTCTATTCTTTATATATGCCTTTGTAAAAAATACAGCTAAATAAAATGTACATTTACTTAGAGGATTTTCTGTTTGTACGATTTCATGTATTTTCCTGGGTGTTGTGTTTTTCTTATCTTTTTGAACAGCTCTTTTTTTTTTAATTTTTTTTTTCTCAACGTTTATTTATTTTTGGGACAGAGAGAGACAGAGCATGAATGGGGGAGGGGCAGAGAGAGACAGGGAGACACAGAATCGGAAACAGGCTCCAGGCTCCGAGCCATCAGCCCAGAGCCCGACGCGGGGCTCGAACTCACGGACTGCGAGATCGTGACCTGGCCGAAGTCGGACGCTACCGACTGCACCACCCAGGCTCCCCTAATAGCTGCTCTTTTTTGTGGAACGTTGTGGTTCCTTTCCCTGTGACCCCGGTGACTCACTCCTGCTTGAGTGCTCTCTAGCATAGGTGTGTTGGTTTTCTGAGTTGATGTTCCATCTCTTCCTAGACCCTCAGAGGTAGAATGGTCCCTTTGCACAGGGAAAGGCCTCAGCAAGTGGTTATGAAAGGATGAATGTCCCTTTTGGGCTTTACAACAGCGGTGAAGGTAGAGATGGTAGATATGTGCAGCTTTCAGCCAAAGAAAGAGATTCAGGTTAAGCAGTCTTCCCAGACTCACGCAGCAGCAACCTGTAAAGTGGCTGAATTCATGGGGCGCCTGGGTGGCGCAGTCGGTTAAGCGTCCGACTTCAGCCAGGTCACGATCTCACGGTCCGTGAGTTCGAGCCCCACGTCAGGCTCTGGGATGATGGCCTGGAGCCTGGAGCCTGTTTCCGATTCTGTGTCTCCCTCTCTCTCTGCCCCTCCCCCGTTCATGCTCTGTCTCTGTCTGTCCCATAAATAAATAAAAACGTTGAAAAAAATTTTTTAAAGTGGCTGAATTCAGTCTTGAATTCGGTTCTCCTGAGCTCAGCTGCCTTTCCACTTTTCTTGAAGTCAGAGTTTTCAGTAGGTTTTGCTGGGGAAAGAGATGGCTGGGTTCCATTTAGAATGAGTGAGGAGGATTTTGATCTTTTTGAGATATTTAATTGCTCTGGTGTGTGTTTTGGCAATGGGTGAACTGGGTTCAAACCCCAGCAGCCTGTTTGACAAGTGGTATGACCTTGGGCAAGTTGCTTAACATCTGTGGGCATTAGTTTCCCATTAGGCAGGTATAAAGAGTGTGGGCACCTACCTCCATAGGGCTATCAGAATACACGTAAAGCTTTTAAGATGGTGCCCAGCACATGGTAGGGGCTTATTCATTGCGAGTATAACTTTTTTTCCCTTATGGTTTGAGGTGTTGGTAAGAGTGATGGGGAAATGAATACTCTCATACAGTGTTGGGAGAATAAATGGGGACAACTCTTCTGGAGGGCAGCCTTTCAATGTGCTAATTTAAAACATGCCAGCTCTTTGACCCAGAAAATCTAGTTCTAGAAATTAGAATGAAGAAAATAATTGTATAAATACAGTTTTATTACATGGATATTCATTGCAATATTGGTTAATAGCAAAAAAGTGGGGAAACCAAATATTTACCTCAAAAGGAGCTTGGTGAAAAACTTGGTTACCCATACAATGGAATAATAAGCAGCTTTGTACAGGGTGAGAGAGAACTGAGTGGGGTGATGTGGAAAGGGGTCTTCTATTTACTGTGACGTTGAAAAACAGGTTACAGCATAGTATGCACGCTGTAATTGCATTTATGTTTTTTTTCTTCAAAGTATGCATTATGTAACTGTTTGACACACTTAAGGCTCTATGTGGAGGTTGTAGGCTCCTTTAACAGGTTTATGTACATAGAAAAGTCTTAAAGAACTTTGGGTGGTAAGATTGAACAGTTTTCCCTATTTAAAAAATACTTTTATACTATTTTTTCCTCGTTTATGTATTACTTTAATAAACCATATTAAAAAAATTAAATTATTTTCCTCTGCTCTTAAAAAAAATAAAAAACACAGGCATTGCCCTTTTCTCCATCTCCAAATTTGAACCCTTAAACTTTTTTCTTAAACTTTTAGAAAGTTAGTTACTAAAGTTCTCCTTTGGTTTGTCTAAAGAGAAGACACTGTTTTTTGTCCTGAATTGCACTTTACTCCATAACAAATAGGATTTGGTGTCTCCTGTGTGAATTAATGTGCTACGGTTTGGAAGTGATATTCCAAACGTCTATAGTGTGTGTTTGACACTATCCCTCTTGATCATTTAAAGAGTGCTTAAGAAATTAAATCATTTTAGTATGAAACATTTTTCAGGTGATTTGGACAAAGGAACTCTAGTGTACTTGACATACCTCGTTTAAACTTTCTAGGGAGGCTTCTGTCTCAGGACATTGGAGATTAAACTATCAGTGGGTCCTAGCCTTTTTTATTTCAGGTTTATATTTTTTTATTTTTTTATTAAAAAAAAATTTTTTTTTAATGTTTATTTATTTTTGAGAGAGACAGAGACAGAATGTGAGTGGGTTAGGGGCAGAGAGAGAGAGGGAGACCCAGGAGCAGAAGCAGGCTCCAGGCTCTGAGCTGTCAGCACAGAGCCCGACACGGGGCTCGAACTCACGGACCGTGAGATCATAACCTGAGCCGAAGTCAGACGCTCAACCGACTGAGCCACCCAGGCGCCCCTATTTTTTTTATTTTTTATTTACTGGTGGTGGTGGGGAGGGCAGAGAGAAAGAGAATCCCAAGCAGGCTCCATGCCCAGTGCAGAGCCAGCCATGGGACTTGACCCCACTGCCATGAGATCATGACCTGAACCGAAATCAAGAGTCAAATACTTAACCGACTGAGCCACTCAGGAGCCCCTATTTTGTGGTTTATGGATCACAGAATAGATTGGTTGTTTTGCAGTTAACTGTAGGAGCAGGATCTCTTTTTGTGGGGAGGGGAGAGTGAGTGGAAGGGGAGAAGAAAGTGTAAAGAGAGGAATTGGGTAATATATTTTAGAACACAAACTACCTTAGTTCTTACTGAGAAGGAAGAAAACATCAGTGCTGATGTTCATGGCTCAATTTGAGACCTTCATATTGAAAAATGTTGACTTTTTAACATTTTAGGTTTGCAATCATTTAAAAAACTTGTAATCAAGTTAACTTGTGGACTTTGTAAAATATTATTTTGCTAAATCATAACTGGTTAGCTTTATTGAGGTTTGAGAATATGCTTTAGATTTTAAAATTGAATGTTTTGCATTGTATATGAATTACATTGTAAAAGAACTATTATTTTGAGGGAAAAATGGATTGGAAAACTGTTTTTTTTTCTTTTTTTTTTTTAAAGAGTGCTACTAAAGGTATGTTTAAGTCTGCTTTCGAGTTTGTTGAAACACCTGACACCAGTCTAAGTGGAAAGATGACAGGCTTGGAGCTGGACAGAGCTGAGTGTGAATTTATTCTGCCATTTCCACACCGAGTGGCAATTTCCAAGACTAATCCTTGTCTCACTGGTTGTGAAGACTGAGGGACAATGTGTGAAACATCTGCTGTCTTGTCCAGTTAGACGTCCGGCACGTACTAGTTCCTCCTGAGCTCTTAAAGTTGAGATGAAGATTCTCTCCCTGTGTTTACGCCGTGTGTGATCCGGCCCTAGAGGTGGCTAGGTGGTGGGCACAGTGTTGTGCACTGAAAAATTATGACAAGCTGAAATTTGGTCATTATTGCCATTGAGCTTTCCAGTGTAATGGCTGGTTACCAGTGTTTATTTGTCTTACTCCCTTTTAAAAAGCAAAAATTGTAGGGATGGAGTGCAAATTCCAATGTAAAAATGTTAATCTTTGAAAACCCAGAGCTAGGTTCCTGTTATCAGCCACTTGAGTGTTATCAAATCTGCTACAGGCTAACCAGATCCTATTGGGTAATCCTCCCCACCCACCCCCAAGCACTTGGCCAGATGGCGGGTAGCCAGAGGGTCAGACACTTGAAACTGAAGCTCCCCAAATGGCTGCCATTGCTTAGGATCTTCCTTGGGTTTTTATAGAATGAGATAATGAGAAAACTTCCAGATAGGTGCACTTATTAATACCTGTCTCCATTCACACTCCACCTCCCTTCTTCCTCTCACTTAAATCTTTCCTGCCCTTGAAAGCTTCATCCAGCACCCACATTTCTCAGGATGCTTCCCAGACTTCTGTCATCTCCACTCTTGTACTTCTGCCTGTAGTAAACATATTAGCGCAAACACCACTGTCCCTGCCTTTTATTTGTTAGTCTGAGATTATGACTGACCTGGGGACACCCACAGCCATGCCTTTTACTTGCTTTTCTTTATTTACATCTCCTACCTGGATGCAATGTGGACCTTCAGGACACAGCTGCTGATTTTGTTTCTTCCTCTTTGGCCCAACACCTGTGTCTTGGAAAAATCCTCTGTAAAGTTTTCCACACAGCAAAGTCTTCTCTTCTTTACTTTTAATTAAAAAAAAAAAAAAAAAAAAAAAAGACAAGAAAGAACTTAAAAAATAATTTTTTGGTGTGTGCTCTTTCCTTCAGTGTTTTCTTTTCATAGGCATACATGCACATGATATATATGTTAAATTACATGCTGTACTTTTTGTATAGTTTGCTGTTTTTATGTACACATATGGTGCATGTTATCTCATATTAATATGTATTTTACCAATGATCTCTAATGGTTGTGTGTTGGTCGTATTCCAGCCTATAGGTGTAACATAATTTTTTAAACTACTTATTACTTATTTTAGAAAGAGAGAGTGTGCACGAATGGGGGAGGGGCAGAAGCAGAGAAAGAGAGAGAGAGAGAGAGAGAGAGAGAGAGAGAGAGAGAGAGATTCTCAAGTAGGCTCCGTGCTCAGCTCAGAGCCTCACGCAGGGCTGGATCCCACAATCCTGGGATTATGACTTGAGCCAAAATCAAGAGTTGGTTGCTCAACTGACTGAGCCACACTGATGCCCCACTTGTTATTGAATTTTAAATAACACTGTAGTGAACATTCTTCTGTGTTAACATCAATATAGTAGTTTAAGAAGATAAATTTGTAGAATCTGCTTATTGTATTAGTATCCGAGTAATCTCCATGGTCTGGAACTGTTCTAGTTGTTGTGGGGTCCACTCAGAAATAAGTATTAAAGAATGAAGGATCAAATAAAACATATATACTAATAGAAAGGGATGTCACATATTTAAATAGACTGTTTATATAAAATAGACACTAAAGAACTTAAGGAAACAATCTAAGTGTCCATCAGTGGATGAATGGATAAAGAAAAAAATATATATACACACACACAATGGAATAATATTCAGCCCTAAAAAAGGAAGGAAATTGTAGTCTATGTGGCAACATGTAGGAAACTGGAGGGCATTATGCTAAGTGAAATGAGCCAGACAGAAGAAGACAAACACTGCATGATACCATTTATATGTGAAATCATTTAAAAAAAAATTAATTCATAGAAAGAAAGTAGGAAAATAGTGAACGGGGATGGGAGGGATAGAATTTGGTAAAATAGTACAAACTTTCAGTTATAAGATGAATAAAGTCTGAGGATCTGATATATAACATGGACCTTCAGGACACAAGTTGGTAATTGAAGTTGAAGTTGAACAACTATAGTTGGTAATACTGCATAAACTAATGAAATAAATTTGTTAAGAAAGTAGAACATAAAGTTCTCACCAAAAAAAAAAGAGGTAATTATGTGGGATGACAGATACATATGTTTTTAATGTTTTTATTTATTTACTTATTTTGAAGGAGAGAGAGAGACAGAGCATGAGAGGGGGAGGGGCAGAGAGCGAGGGAGACACAGAATCCCAAGCAGGCTCCAGGCTCTAAGCTGTCAGCACAGAGCCCTGTGTGAGGCTAGAACCCACAAACTGTGAGATCATGACCTGAGCCGAAGCTGGACACTCATCTGACTGAGCCACCCAGGAGCCTTTTATTTAAAAAAAAAAATTTTTTTTTTAATGTTTTTATCTATTTTTGAAGGAGAGAGAGAGAGAGCATGAGCGGAGGGAGGAGCAGAGAGAGAGAGGGAGACACAGAATTCGAAGCAGGCTCCAGGCTCTATGCTGCCAGCAGAGAGTCCCATGCGGGGCTCAAACTCACGAACTGTGAGATCGTGACCTGAGCCAAAGTCAGACGCTCAACTGACTGAGCCACCCAAGCGTTCCTGGGATGACAAATATATGAATTAACTTGGGAGAAATCCTTTCATAATTTATGTATATCAGAACATCACATTGTGTACAATGTATGTCTTACAGTCTTGTCAGGTATCAGTACAGCTAGAAAAGAAAAATAATTTTATTTAGGAATTGTATGCACATTAAAAAACAAAAAGAGGACTGTGCATGTGTGTGCAGGTATGTGTCTCAGCGTGAATGTAGACTTTGACAAAAGAATCTACCTGTATTATAGTTGTATGATATAACCTCATTGAAAGGAATGAGGGACAAAAAGCATAGACCTGACAGCTTTGGAAGATGGTGTTTTGAGTAGACACTATTGTAGTTGGTAAGATTGTTTCTCATGGAGTACAGGTTAGCAATTATGAACTGCTTTACATGTGTTCAGGGGTCTAACAAATAAATGATGGTGGATGCTGGGACTCAGATTTTCTTGCTGTTGGAGAGGGAAGTTACAGATAAGCAGGGCACAAGGCTACAGTGAACCGTGTGGTACTGGATTGGAGTTGGAGATGTCAGTATGAACTTATGTTTAGATTAACATGGATACGGAAATTATAGATGTGTATACATATGCGGACCTTTATACATGCATGTATTTCCTAGATCTGATCCACTGCAAGGGCTTGAAAGCAATGACATTCCAGTAGTAGCAACATTCCCAAATTTTTGTTTCTAAATACCATTCTTTAATAAAAGTAACCAGGGCTCCTTGAAACATGGATAATTATAGGTTTAGAGCATCTTGTATTATGAGAAAATTATGAAGTGTTCAGAAAAGTCAAAAGGGCTTAGGAGCCTTACTCAAAGAGCCCCTCATAGCCAATGCTGGAATACTTTGAGCAACAAAATAGTGTAGTACTGCATTATAACCCAGAGTATAAAATAAATAAATAAACGTGAGTTTGTACAGGGGGAAGAGACATCCTCCTTATAGAAGAATTCCAAATAGTTTATGTAGACACTTACCCCTTTAGGAGCTGCGGCTTAATTTTCCTCATTCCCTTGAAAGTGTGCTGATTTTAGTGACTCACTTCTAAAGGACACAGTGTGGAAAGGGTGAAAGGTATTTTATAGTGAAGAAAACTGACAAACACTACCTTAACCGAGTGATCAAGGTTGACATCACCAGTGTTAGCATGCGCCCTTATTATCGTATGATGAGAAGGGCACTTTACCTCTGTGGTTTCTCCTCCGAACCTGGTCTCATTGGGAGAAAAACATCAGGAAATCTCAACTAGGGTCTTAATACACAGTACTTGATCAGTATTCCTCAAAACTGTTAAAGTCATGAAAAACAAGGAAGGACTGAGAAACTGTGATGGAACAGACAAGACTAAGTAGATAGCATGAATAATTACAAAGCGGAGTGGAAAAAGGACATTAGTGGAAAAATTAGAAAAACCCAAATGAGGCCTGGAATTTGGTTAATTTTTTTCAAAAGATATTAAAATTTTTTTCTCAACATTTAATTATAAAAACATTCAAATAAATGTAAAGAAAAGTTGAAAGACGTGTACAGTGAACAGCTACATACCCACACCTAGATTCTACAATTAAGATTTTGTGGTCTTTGCTTTATTACATACCTAACCCACCAATTTAAAGTATTTCACAGTAAGTTGCAAACATCAGTACACGTTACCTCCCCCCGCCCTACTCTGCCACAGAAAAAAACCCCCAAACTTGGTGAGAATGTAATTTCTGCCAAGGTTGTTGTCCCGTACCTACCAGCACTCACAGTTGACATTATGTCTGTGGTTGTGCCCAGAGGGGGATGAAAGGTTAGAGAAGTTGTAGGTTATGTAGGCGCTTTCCAGAGGTGATCACAGGAGCGTATGATTAGGAGGCCATGCTGGACTGAAATGGATCTGTGCTTGTGGGCACGGAGGCGTTGTGGGGCCTGTGAGTATCCAGGAAATAGCAGCTGTTTTCCTGCCACATGTTTCCAATACCTCACATGATCTTTAACCAAGATCACAGCTCACAGGATAGCTAGAGGGCGGCTCACAGGATAGCTAGAGGAGAAGGCGGGTCTGGAGTGGGACCGTGTTGAATGCTCAAGTGGGAATGTATAGCGCCTGAGCATTTATTTGGGGAGAGCCCAAGGCCTCCCTGTCCATGCCATTCTTCCCTTCTCTCTGGTCCCCTGGGAAAATAAATAGAGCGGGAAGAGAGAGGCTTAGCTCTGAACGGGGGTAGGAGGACTGATCAGCTCATCAATCAGGAGAGTGTGTAATTATGTGGAAAGGACAGAAATCACTCCCTGAAGGCCACAGACTTGGGGATTTGCCCAGAAGAGGACCTTACAGCTGCTAACAGTAGCCCTATTCAGCTTGGGTGCATAATGATTTTTAAACTAATCAGGAACCAAAGCCGGAGGCAGGGGGGACAAACACAAATATCTTGTTGACAGAGCAAACATCTAGATTTTGTTGGATAGGAAGTTGCTGAGGAAGGTCAGGGTGATGTAATGGTGTGTGCCAAGCTTTCATCCTCAAACAGATGGGCCCCCGAGGTACCATCTGCAGCTCCCTGGGACCCTTCGAAATTGCTTCCTATAAATTAAATCATTGTAAGTCACTATTGAGAAATTAGTATGGAAGACATACCTGTAGTAAAACTAGACAAAGGAAGGAAATTTCCACTGGAGTTACCCACTCCCTCTTCCTCCCTTGCCTTATAAATAGACCTGAGACTTATTATTTGGTCAACTTTCTTGTTTAGTACTTGAGTATCATTGCCTCTCCCAATAGCCATCCAAAGTAAACTTCCCTTTCTCCTCTTAAGTGCGGACAACTGCACTTATCCCCACCTAAGCCAGTGTCAGCTGGATATTTTTCATCAACTGTCTTGCTATTTTGGGTTTTCTGTTTTGGTTGAGGAGGAAGTAGTGTTTTTGTTTCTGGTTTTTTCTTTCATCAAAGGAATATTTGTTCTGGGAATGCAGGGGGAGGGGATGTTTCTCAGTCTAGACCGGAGGAAGAAAATGTACGGCACCATATGTAAGTGGCTGATTATGAGTCTTAATTGGTGATGTTTTCAAGAAAACATTTTAATAAAACATTTAATGAAACACTTGAGAGCAGAAGGCAGAGTCTCCTGTACCCATCCTTTGATTTATTTGGAGTTGTCAGCTATGTGCCAGACACTGAGGATTCACAGTGGACCATGAAACCTCTGCTCTCAGGGAGAGACACAAACAGAGGAAATGGCAAAGTGAAGTTTGCAGAGGTATGAGTGGACCAGTGAAGAAGTCAGAGGAGGAGTGAGGGGAGACTTCCTGGAGGAGATGATTCTTGAGCCACAGCTCAGGGGAGTAGTCAGGTGAGGTGTGGGTTGAATGGAGAGGACTGAAATGAGAAAGGTAAATGGTGTGTAGGAACAAAGTGGAGGGAACATGGAGTTCAGTGGGAAGTTCAGGAGAGGTCCATGTAAGGTTGCTTTGGAAAAGGAGCCAAGAGGAAAAGCCAGGGAGTTGCATGCAGATGCCTGTGGGTAAGGTCAGGGACAGGAAATTGGGGTGTTAGCCTGTCAAGCCTGCCAGCTTCCGTTTTCTGGGTGAGGTGGGAGGCAAGGTCGTTTGCTAGAGCAGGACTGGGGAGAATGATGATAAAAGTTTGAGATAGCTGTTGAGGGGACTTGGTTGGGACTTTTTAAAAAAGCTGCTGAGAGCTTTTCAGGGTCAAAGACATTTGATGCACTTGGTGGCATCTTTCTGTGAGTGGTGTGAGTTCTCTTCAAGGATTTCTGGCCCAGAGTTTAGGTATGGGGAAGCAGAGCTGTGGTATTGATTCCCGTGGATGTGGTAAAAGGAGAGGGTTGTAGAGAACAGAGGGTGTGGCTGTGGAGGTAAGTCAGATGATCAACAGTGGGGTCCATGCTATCAAGGAAGGAAGAAGAGGACACACTCCAGGGCATCAAAGAACACGTATCCTGGGAGTGAGGGGATGTAAGAACTGGAAGGATAAGAGGTGTGGTCATCATGCCAGATCATTGAATTGTGACCTCTGACTCTAAACTGTGGTCCTGGGAATGGCTGACTAGAGTCAGGAGCCAAGGATTAGAAGCCCAAGTGCAGTAACAGTGAGGGTAATTCAGGTCAACTACTAAGTGCTGTATGCTGGCTCTGTGAGTAGGCACATTATTATACCCACTCATAGGAAATGGAGGCCCCCAGGACGATAAGTAATTGGTCAACGTCACAGTTAATAGATTATGGGGTTCTAATGTAGGTTGTCTGTCCTCCACCCCCAAACTCCTATGCTGTCGTTCCTTTAGGAGCTGACCTTTGGCCAAAGAGTCAAATCCCTTCCTCCTTTTTCTAGTATATGAGAAGTTACCAAAACCAGGTAAGTGACAGCTGAGAATTGGAGTGGAGGGTGGTGTGACTGTGGGTAGTGAGTCTCCAAGAGGGGGACAAACTCAAAGAAGTGTGTATTTTTAACATGAGTTTGTAAGAAAAATGGGTTTGGCCAGTGTCTCCTGGTGGAGAGGGGCCCTGTCAAAGGCGGGGAGGGGGCTGGGGAGTTAGTGTTTAATGGACACAGAATGTCATTTGAGGAAGCTGAGAAAGTTCTAGAGATGAATGATGGTGACAGTTGCACAACAATGTGAAGGCACTTAATGCCACTGAAGTGTACATTTAAAAATGGCTGAAATGGTAAATTTTATGTTGTGGTATGTTTTGTCACAATAAAAAATAAAAAGATGGTGAAGGAGAAAATGATAATTGCTACCACTTAACGATTTCCCCAGTATAAGATGGATGAATTTAATATTTGAATGTATGCTGAGGATTCTGCTAAGTGCTCTACGTGTAGTTTTATTTAATCCAACTTCAGAGATGAGGTAAATTCTGTGGTACAGATGAGGAATCTCAGGTTTGAAGAGATTAGGCAACTCACCCAAGTTCATGTATGCAGAAAATGGCAGAGGCCAGGCACTACCAGATCCCCCTGACTCCAGAGCCCTTGCCATTAACCCCTAGGGAATTGAACAATGGAAAGATGGTTCCAGAGGCAATGGTGGAGAGGGTGAGGGCCGGGTTGTTGGCAGAGGGGGACTGGAATAAGGAAAATGCTGGACGATGAGGTTGGGCAAGGAGGGAGAGCAGCAGGACCATGGGGATGGGAGGTTAGATGCAAGGACTCCTGTGTCTAGATTGGGCACGAGCCCTGATAGAACTTGTGGAAAGGCCGGCCAATACTGACCTGTCTCTGAAGGGGCTGGGGCTACAGAGAGTGCTAAGGGCAGAGTGTGTGGGGGGGTGTCTGCCATCTGCAGTTTTGTTGGCAGAAGGTTCTTTCTGGACCTGCAGGAGGAGGGGCTGGAGGTGTGGAAAGTGCAGAGACGGGGCTCAGCCTGTACCCTCTTTCTGAACTTATTGTTTTCCTCCTGAACTTCTTTACACTGCCTGTTGAATCTGAAGTCAGCCTGATGTTGAATTCAGGTGCATGAACGCAGGGAGGAGGAGGTGGTGGAGACAGGGGAAAGGATTGGCTATATTTCTAATGCTGACAGAGCAAATACCAAGGGTGAGGTCAAATCATGGCCAGCTCTCTGTCTTTGTAGCTGATCAGCAAACTGCAAAAGTTTTGCTGCAGCTTTTCTTTCTTTGAAACAGAATGGTGTGAAATATATATAGCAGGAAATAGAGATACCTGTCTCTTCATGAAGTTTTTGAGGTTGTAACCTGAAACTCCTAACGTGTATCCTGGCTTCAGTGGTGGCCAATTGGCATTTGTGATCCCAGGGTGGAGATGTGACTCTATCTCAGATATTTGGATTCGGCGAGGTGTTTGTGAGGTGATCCGAGCTGTTTATAAGGGAAGTGCTCTGTTGAGAGTTCCTGTTATTATTTTACTTCACGTGCTTACTTTGGATTCAGCAGAATTCTTTTATTCTCCTGCTGGTGGTTTTCGATTCTGTGCCGAGAGACAGGCTCCTTGAGCAATGCTGTCTGTGTAACAGTGGTGACCATGGAGAGCGTGGCCTGTGATTATATAATAATTTTGAATAAATAAAGAGATGTTCTCATGACAGGTCCTGCAAGGGCAGCCTGGAAGCCAGCATCATAAGGGATTAAGTTGCACTGCAGTTAAAATTTGCAGCTGTCAGAGGTGCCGCAGCATGTCAACCCTAACCTCCAGGTGTAAACAGACCTTCATCAGCATCGTTGAAAAGTGCTGGGAGGATCTGAGCTCAGCAGGATGCTATCCATCCAAAGTCATTTGCAGAACCTTGTTCCTGGCTGTGATATGTTTTACGCCCAATAGCTGGCTGGATCTACAGACCTTTACAACAATTCTTTTCGAGGGAAGTAGAGAGTTTATATGGCTGCTGGTGCCAAACTCTGATGAATCATTTAAATGTCCTCTTTGCTGCCCTCTTTCTCTGGCTAAGAAACACTTGGGGGCCAGGTAGAAGAAGGCAAACGGGATTTACCTTAGAATGAAAATAGGACTAAAATAATAATGATGGTAGCCCTTAGTTTGGGAAATAATAGTGGCTGACAGTATAATGAGCGGTTATCTTCTGGGCCAAGTGCCTTCCGGGTATTATCTAAAAGCCTCTCTGAGAACAGGATCATGTCTTTTGTTCACAGCTATATTCCTCCAGCCAAAAACAGTGCCTGGCACAGAGGAAGCACTCCAGTGGATGAATTTAGCACCGATAAGGATTCTAAGGCACAGAGAGGGTAAATTGCCTGCCCAAGGCCACACCATTAATAAGTGAGATTCTTTGAGAATAGGTTGATACTGTGGAAGGCACAGAAAATAATAATGTATCTTTGAAACCTCTTGATTGAAAATATTATTTACTATGGTCACAGAGGTGTCTTGGGTTTTACAAAAGTTAATTTATCCATCTATTAAAAACTAATGTTTATAATTAATTTTATTAATAATAAATGTAATTATATAATTTTTTAATTGTAATACTGCTTACATGAAGATTACATGAGAAAGAACTTGGAATACTGCCTATACTATACACGCTCATTGTGTTTGAAAATTTGCCTTGAGGATCCTTTATCTTTTAAAGGATGTTTGATGGTTCACTTGGTTTTAATTTTGAAGTAAAGAAAAAATAATTTTTTTTCACAATGGGGACTGTCTTTAAAGGTAGATCTGCATGAGAAAATATAATTCAGAGACATTATAGGAAAGCCAGGAGTGAGGTCTGAGTTTAGTAATAACAATGTTATGTTACCATCCAAACACAAGATGAATACAAAATATTTTCTTAGCCAAACAACTAGAATACAGTATTTTAGTATGAGTAGTCTGTAGAGCACCAAGAAAGGTATTTTAGAAGAATGTGTCATTGTTGAGCCTGATAGTCTAAACATTTTTGACACAGAGACCTATCAGTAAAATACTTTTGGTCACAGCTAGAACATTTGTATATTTATGGATTATAGTCATTATAAAACACACAAAAATAAAAATAAAAGAATGAGACAAATAAACATGATTAAACATTCTGATGTTTTCTTTCTATGTCCAGGAGGTCACCTTGCACCTTCCACATCTGATCCGGTTTAGAAATAATGAAAGTAATCCAGAAGAGAAAGCACATAGCATTTTCTGAAGGAGGGTCTGTTGGATGGAGTGGTGTAGGGATGAGCAATTGACAGAGAGGTAAACTGTCAGGCAGATTGAGTGTAGGATGTTTTGCAGAGTGAACCAGAACACTGTGCCTGGCCATCTGCTTGAAAATGTTGGTGAGGTGGTCACAAACTAAACTCCTGAGGATTAAAGTGTCCCCATTAGAATGGTCACATCACTTCCTCATAACTGCTTATGCTAGACTTGCTGAGTTAGAGGGAACAAGTACAGTTCATACGCTAAGGTTTGCAAAATTGCTTAAAAAAATTTTTTTTTTTTAATGTTTGTTTATTTTTGAGAGACAGAGTGTGAGTTGGGGAGGGGCAGAGAGAGAGAGGGAGACACAGAATCTGAAGCAGGTTTCAGGCTCAGAGCTAGCTGTCGGCACAGAGCCCAATGAGGGGCTGGAACCCATGAACTGTGATATGACCTGAGCCGAAGTTGGACTCTTAACCAACTGAGCCACCCAGGCACCCCTCATTGAAAGGTATTTCAACTATTTTTAAGGAATAGACCTGAATGGAGTAGTATGGAAGTCAAGTTAATTGTTTGCAAGTGAGCAAGTGGAGTAAGATGAAATCACTGGACCTGACCTTGGGAAGAGGTGTGGGTGGGTAGAGGGGTAGTGAGGAGGTGTTGATTGTGGCTCCAGGAGAGATCAGGGTGGAGGCTGTTGAGGCCTCTGGAAAGGCAGGAGTAGAGCAGAGAGTGGGGCAGCCTCTTCTTTCCAAAAGCCTCTTCTGGAAATAGGTGGGCCAGATATCAAAGAACCAGAGGAAAAGGCAACATGGGCCACTGAAGGGTACCTTCCTTTCCCTTCGGAACTTCTTTGAAAGACAAAATAAATAGAGGGACCCAGTCTTTGGCAGCATTCGGCTCTGGAGAAGTTTTTTAAAATGATAGTTACAATATCATTCTTAGGGGCACCTGGGTGGCTCAGTTGTCTGAACATCTGACTTTTGATTTCAGCTCAGGTCATGATCCCAGGGTCATGGGATAGAGTCTGATAGAGTCTGCATGGAGCCCAGCATCAGACTCTGTCTCTCTCTCTGTCTCTCTCTCTGTCTCTCTGATCCTCCCCTGCTCTTGCGCTCGCTCTCTCTCTCTCTGTCTCTCTCTCTCTCAAAAAAACAAAAACAAAACAAAAAACAAAACCCAAAAACAAAAACCCAGTATCATTCATAGAACATTCGTAGAACATTCCTGTCCTTAATGTTACATAAAAAAGGCTTAGTCACTCATAAATTACTGGTTGGTGTGTTTGTGGCTTCATGGGGAATATGAGAAACTGTGATAGTTGGCAACTACTTAGTGCCAGGAATAGAATTAGAAACTGATAAAATAAGGATTTGGGGTTGCTGGGAGTCCTTGAGAAAGGTGACCTCACTAAAGAAGTGAATCAAAGAAAGTTATATTGATTCCAGAAACATTACTCATTAGGGCAATGCAACCGAGCCCTTCCTCTCTGAATGAGAATTCCTGGGAGCATCCTGTCTTACCGCAGGGGTGCCCATAAACCCATTGTTCAGACAGTAACGGAATTCATACTAACGTGTGGCTCTAGTGTACAGATTCGATAATCTGCCAAACACTATTTCAAGGATGTGGGAAGGGGATAACATTCAGAACTGTTTGAGGAAATGAATGAAAAGCTTTTAAAATTTTTCTCTGAGTAACCTTAGGTACATCACTTGTTTACATTGGGTCTCAATTTCCTCCTCTAAAGATAAAAGAGAGGTTTATTGAAATAGTCTCTGAAAGCCCCTTCTGCTTCTAAATATGTGTCCATTTTGAGTAGCTGAGGGCGAGAGGTAGCATCTAACACTACCTACTACATATGTTCCTGGTGCTTTATGTATAAAAGTTCCTTTAATCCTCATCCTTGAGGTAGTGACATCATTATTCCCAGTTTACAAATGAGTGTGAGTCACGTGGACAAGGTCACTCGGCCACCACTAATATGTGGCTGAGCTAGAGTACAGAGAGAAGTGGTGGTAATAATAGTAACAGTGATTCATCGTAAGTTTTGAATGAAATGAAAAAAAAAAGTGGGGTATTGGAATTGTTCTATTTTCTCAGAGGTTACTTGGAAGTAAAACAGGCTCTTTAAAGATAGCAAGATCTTGGGGTGCCTGGCTGGCTCAGTCAGTTGGAGCATGCAACTCTTGATCTTGGGATTGTAAGTTTGAGCCCCACACTGGGTGTAGAGATTACTTAAAACTAAAATCTTTAGGGGCACCTGGGTGGCTCAGTCGCTTAAGTGTCCAACTTCAGCTCAGGTCATGATCTCACGGTTCATGAATTTGAGTCTCACATCGGGCTCTCTGCTGTCAGCACAGAGCCCGTTTCAGATCCTCTGTTCCCCTCTTTCTCTGCCCCTCCCCTGCTTATGCTGTCTCTCTCTCTCTCTCTCTCAAAAATAAATAAACATTTAGAAAAAAGTAAAAACTTAAAAAAAAACAAACAAACCAGCAAGATCTGAAATTCCACCCCTCAAAGAGGAAAAGCTCATGTTTTGGATTGTTGGGATTTGGGGAGGGGCAATAAGCATCATCCCAGTTTTTCCTGTCAGTCTGAGAGCTGACCCAGTTCTGACAGGGACAAGAGGGAAGAAGACATTGGGAGTTCACACTGCACCCTTTTTTACTGATAGAACTGATATTGGAGAATATGTGTTGGACCACTGAGGCTCCTTGACATGGAGGCCTGCTCCCATGTAGCCAGAATTTTAAGAAGACTTAATTGTGTGTCTCCAGAGAGTAGCTTGGCATTCAAGGAGAGGAAGAGGGGAGGGGCTGGGTCCTCATCCCCAGTTACTGTTTCCAAACCACAAGGATTAGATAAATCACCATGGCTTTTAGGAGGGAGTGAGTGAGTGAGGGGCCAGTGGGAAGGCCCAGATGGGAGCTGGAGGCCTGCTCTCGACATGAAAGGAAATAGGAACCAGGTATCCCCCCCATAATAAATGCTGTTCTGTTTCCCAAAGTCAACAACATTCTGGATAAATTGTTCTCTTCTACTTGAGATACTGGCTTTTGTAAAAGTGAAATTGGATTTCAAAACAAAACAAAACAAAACAAAACAAAAAAAACCCCTACCTGTGTTGTTGCTGAGGCAAGCTGCTCTGGTTTCCATTTTAGTAGGAGTCAGAGTAAACTATTGTCCGGTATATTGTTCACTCCATGTTCTAAGAAAGTCCCTGTAATTGTGCTAATAGAAGTGTCTTTCAGAAACTGAATTCAAACACATGCCTTTGGAACTTTAAAATACTTTGGTGCTTCTATTCTTTTTGGGAGATGGTGAATAGATGGAAAACTTCAGGTAAACAAAAGCCACCCTTTTCTGTATGGCTTGCCAAAGTCTCTGCTGTGCAAGAGTCCCAGTTTTAACGTTGTTCTCCCCCCTCACACACTGTTTTTTTCCTAAGAGTAATGGAACATACTCAGACTGAAAATTATTGTGGGCAACTGGCTTGCCATTTTCTAAAGTAACATTTTTATTCAACAAGTAAAACAAATTTGCCCAACTAAATTATTCATAGGAATTATAAAACTTGTCATTTAGAGTGGATGTTAGGATATTCAGGTCATCTCGAAGACTGTGGTTAAAAATAAAATGACCTAAATATATAGTTCTAATTTTTTTTAAGGGAAGTTTAAGCTTTTAATTTTTGCTTGACATTGGTCCTAATTCTGTTTCTATTGGGAATGTAAGAAGCTAGCCTTTCAGTGTTCTAAATAAATAAAATTCCTTCCTCTCTTGTTTGTGTGTGTGTATGTGTGTGGTTTGTTTGTTTGTTTGGTCGTTTCTCATGGTATATGTGGCTCTGATTTTTAGCCAGGTTGTGTAAGTTCTGTATCTTTTCTGATACATGAGGGGTATATGTGTGAGTGAGAAAGAAACTGTAGAGAATAATAAACACATGACTCCTCCCAGAAAAATTAAAGACCGTTTGTTAATTGTTCCGATCACTCCTTTTGTACTTTAAAGGAAGGAGCATTGACATGTGAACTTGTCCCAGTCTGCTTTTGGGCAGTAACTGGAGCATAAAATGTTGAAAATCAATTATGTATTTAGGAAGATGAAACAGGCTGACATATTGAAGGCATATTGTATTCTGTTTGGTGGACAAAGCAGGGCAGTTATGTCATATTCCTGCAGTAAGATTGTGTCCCAAGGGGGTGAAACACCAAGGATAACACATCGTGATGTACCCAAACTTCACAGAACATGGGAATTTTTATAACATGCTTGCCATCTGTCCTGGGCAAAAATCTGGTCTTAAAAATTACCTCTGATTTTTTGGTTGTTAGCTGATAAGTAAAGAATTTGATTTTTTAAAAAATGCATTCTTGGTTTTGATTTATAGCAGTATGGTCAATTTACAATGCATTATACATCCTGTTGTGCCAGTGAGGTGGTAAGATCTTTGCAGGAGAGAGTAGAGAGAGTTCTAGATAACCCACTGTGCCTGACGCAGCGCTGATGAGCTACATAGCCAGTTGCAGATTTGCAGGATACTCCCATGGATGTTGTCTTATGTGCACCTGAATGGAGATGCTCCCAACGACTGGGTTCTGTGAAGTCTGAGGCCACACAGTGGGTAGGTGTATTAGTCTGTATTAGCTGTATTAGTGTGGGAAGGCTGCTGTAACAAAGTACCACAAATTGGGTGGCTTACACAACAGAAACATATCGTCTCACAGCTCTGGAGGCTGGGAGTCGAAGATCAAGGTGCTAGCAGTTTTAAGCCTCCTCCTTTTAAGCCTGTGAGGAGGGAAGGATCTGTTCCTGGCCGTCCCTGCTTGTCTTATGGAGGACTGTCTTCTCTGTGTGCCTTTATGTCATCTCCCTCTGTGCATCTCTGTCTCTGTGTCCAAATTTCTCCTTTTCTTAAGGACACCAGTCACGTTGTAGGGCCCACTCTAATGATTTCATTTTAGCTTGATTACCTCTGTATAAAGACCCCATTTCCAAATAATTCATCTTCTGAGGTGCTGGGACTTAGGACTACAGTGGATTTTTGAGAGACACAATTCAGTTCATAACAACAGCACATCTTGGGATCACACTTTCCTTTTGTCTCCGAATTCCAGCAACTTTCTCAGTCTGTTTAATAAATATTTGTTGATTGGCTTGTATGCAGTTTGGACAGGGAAAGCCAAATTTTCTACTCACAGAAATGCCAGCTCTTCAATGGTTCCCTGACATGCTGGTTTATAGATAGAAGTCATTTATTAATGTGTTTTAAAAACATATATCTTCTCCCTCTAGATCCCTGGAATATAAAATTCTTGTCATTTAATGTTCACATCAGTTTTAGACATATAAACCAATATATGTGCACTTTGCCTATGATCTTTTCTTTTTTTTTTTTTTTTTTTTTTCTTCTCTTAGCAGGGGAAAATGGTTGCCAGTGTTTGAGGGTTTATATATAGGACACACAGCCACCTGGATGGTTGGTCTTTTAACTACCAGGTGTCAGTAAAAATCAAGGTTTCAGGTAGTTCTCCCACTCCAAGTTTGGGTTGGTACTCAGAATATTGTATCTAAAAGATAAAATATATCCTCTCACTTTGAATTTTCAGTAATATTTAAAGGGATCAGGGGCACCTGGGTGGCTCAGTCGGTTGAGTGTCCGACTTTGGCTATGGTCATGATCTCACGGTTTGTGGGTTCGAACCCCACCCACATCGGGCTCTGTGCTGACAGCTTAGAGCCTGAAGCCTGCTTCAGATTCTGTGTCTCTCTCTTTCTCTGCCCCTCCCCTGCTTGTGCTCTGACTCTCTCTCTCAAAAATAAACATTAAAAAATTTTTTAAAAATCCAGGGATCTTTCCTGCCCAAAAGGTATCATTTTATTTAAGAAATCTCCAAGTGTCATGCAGTTTCTCCTTAGAGCTAGGCCCAGTTTGTCTGACTCAGGGTTGTAAACTCATAGGAAATGGCCCTGTAAATGTTAGGAAATAACTATTTTCAGTGGTTCTGAATCAGACAACTACAAACACATACTGGATGTGTTGTGTGTGCACACACAGGTTAAATGCAGTTCTCAAAGTAGTTTTAAGTTTGCTTATATTTTAAATCTTTTTTTTTTAAATGAAGAACAGATACCAGCATGTTGAAATTTAAAAATAAGACCCTGATTGAAACAGTTTAGGATATTCTCTTCTGCATGTTGATTTATAGCCTGGCAGGACTCGTGTGTGTGTGTGTGTGTGTGTGTGTGTGTGTGTGTGTGTGTGTGTGTGTTTTGAATGCTGTTATAGAACAGGCGTGGAGATCAAAACCTCTTGTCACTGTTGCCCAGTATCCCGGAGTTCAAAGGCAGCCAGTAACATAGTGCTTGGCAGGAAGCCTCCCATTCTGTATATTTGTTGAGAGAGAACGAGGCATCTATGTGGAGCATTTTATAATGAGGGAAGACCAGCCTGACTGCTGTAGGCAGGTACTAAAAGCCTATCCCACCGGCCTCATACTGTATGTGCTGCACATGCATTCCCATGAGGTCACCAAATTGAGAGAAAGCCCACTCTTGTGCAGTACAGCTGTTAAAATAGTTAATGCTGTTCTTCCTAAACTATTATGGGAAATACAGTATCTGGCTTTTGAGAACATGAACTTAGAGTGCATTTGGGGTCTTTGAGATCATTAACAATTTAATTCTAGCAAATAGCAGCAGACTAAATTGTGTAGGCTCTGCTAATTCATTTTTTTTTTTTTTTAAAGATTTTCTTTTTAAGTAATCTCTACACCCAACGTGGGGCTCGAACTCACAACCCTGAGATCTTGAGTTGCATGCTTCTTCCCCTACTGGGCTGGCCAGGCACCCCTCTAATAATTAATTTTTAAAAATCGTGCTAAAATATACACAGCAAAATTGACATTTTAACCGTTTTTAAGTGTATACTTCAGTGGCATCAAGAATATTCAAATTGTTGCCCAGTCATCACCACCTTCCATCTCCAGAACTTTTTCATCATTCCTAAGAGAAACCCTAACATTGCTGTGACATTGAACGCTAAGCCCTCATTCCCCCCTTTCCCCCTTCCCCATGCCCCTCTAGTAGGAATTCTGCTTTCTGACTCTCTGACTCTATTCTGGGTACCGTTTGTAAGTACAATCGTATAATATTTGTCCTTTGTATCTGGCAGGTTTGGTAATTCTTAAGTTGTATCTGAACAGCTTTCACCATATGCCATTCTCTCTTTGATCATAAAATAATATAGTAGATAACTTGAGGATATTAAAGCTGTAGGACAGAAGTTCAAAACTCATATGCCTTCAGGGGCCAGCCAGTAGTAACATCTGATATTTATAAAGCAGTTGCTGTCTATCAGGTACAGCTCTAAGCACTTTGCAGGTGACTACATATCTCCCCTCACCCCAGCGCCATGAGGTAACTACTCTTCATATCCCAGTTTTGCAGAGGGAAACTGAGAGATGAATTATTTGTCTGAGATAATGACCTGGCTCGTATATGGCAGAGCGGAGATTCAGCACAGTAGTCTCTGTGCCAGAGCCTGGACTCCTAAGAAGCTCCTTTGTTGTGTGCAGGTGGCATGGACAAAGGAAAATGGAATCCTGAGCCTGGGACAGAGTGAGCTGACCATAGATGGCATCTGATTCTTAACCCCTGTGTTGGGGTTAATTAAGGGAGTGGTAGATGTGGAGATGCTGCTGAGTGGGAATGTGAGCTCGGTACTCCTGGCACTCCTGAATTTCCAAGAGAAGCTAGAATCCCTTCTTTAGGTACGACCTTGCTATTCCTCGGTCTTGGCAACCTAACCTGATTAAAAACAAAAACAAAGCATGTGGGTGGAACAGAATTTCTGTAGCCTGCTACTGGAGGTTTCTGGATAACCTTTTACTTGTCCAGGCCCCTCAACAGAGTGTCTCTGGCACTGTCAACACTTGCCATTGTTTGGACCCATAGGCAGGTCTTTGCTGATCTTTGCTTCCCTAGCCGCAGCTTTCGTAGAGCAATGTTTAGTGAATGTGCGCTGAGTGAGTCTCTACAACACTCACGATTTCTTCCTGCGTGCCGCAAGAGTTCACTGAAAGTCTAATTTAAAACAAAACAAAGCCAGTCGATTTTGAGAGGTTCATGTCCTTTCCTGTAGAGCTTCATAGTTTATTGTTTCATTTTGCGCTTTTTTGACTTAACAGTGCTGATTAAAATAAGACTTTAAAGTGTTTTTTTTTTCCTTTAGAAAATCACACTAGAGAAATTCAAATATATGCTGTGTACAACACACATAAACCTAAACCTCCTTATTCTAAAAACAGCTGCTAGCATTTTTGACATGCTTACTGTAAGCTAGCCAAAATGTTAAGGATTGTACACGCCTATTTCTTTACATTCAGTCGGTTAAGAATTTGGATTTAGGTTGAATTTTAGAATTGGAAGTGGTTGTACACACCTAATCCAATTTGCTGACTTTGCATATGAAGCTGATTAGGGCCAGTGAATTTAAGAGCCTAGTTCAAGGTCATACATCTGTTGAGTGGTATAGCCAGAACCTTTTGGACATAAATGTCTGTTGAGTGGCTGTAGCCTGTGTCTCCTTTTTCCTGACCTCTGGTTCCATGGTCTTTTTCTAGACACCATAGTACTGCTACTTGGATCTTTCTGTCATCTGTGGGAAAGTAGGGCTTGTTAACTTAAAGTGTAATGTGTTATCATTCCTATAAATAGCTTCTGAGCTATGGATTGTTACTAGGGTATTTGAAATGGTTTGTTAGTACAGGTGTGGTTTTGGATCATCTGTTGTGCCTTTGTGAGATGCCTGGAGTCTGGAGTTACATGAGGCTAAGAAAATATACCCAAGGGGGTGCCTGCCTGGATGGCTCAGTTGGTGGAGCGTGTGACTCTTGATCTCAGGGTTGTGGGTTCGAGCCACAAGTTGGGTTTAGAGATTACTAAAAAAATAAAATCTTAAAAAAAAAAAAAGAAAGAAAGAAAAGATACCCAACTCCTTACCTAATTAGCACAGGACCGTAAACTGAAATATCTCATCATCCCACAGAGAATACTGTAAATGAGAATGTAAGGAGAATGGTTAACTTACAACAGGTAATTTACAGATGATACAGTATTCATCACATTAATCTAATATTTGATCCTTTGCCCATACTTGGTAGGTGTCTGTGGTTTTCAAGTCTACATTTGAAGCTGGAGGGCGGGGCTTGGATACTTCTCTCATTCAACTGAAAAATATTAAGGCTTTTTTTTTTTTTAAGTTATTTTCCTGATGACAAAAGTAATCTATGCTTTTGGTACAAATTAAAAAAAAAAAAGAAAGACAGAAGAGTAATTTTTACCATTCAGAGCTTTACTTCACACATTTAAAATGAGACGGTAAATTTAGTTTTATTTAAATGGAACAAAATGCAACTGAAATTAAAACTGAAGGAATTGCCGAACTTAAATGTTTTTTTCAAATTTAATGTCTCCTGCACACACCCCAACAATATTGCTCTAAAATTAAAAAAAAAAGGTATATGAAAGATATTGACAAGCCAGCACAAGAATCTAGATTACTTTAACTTCAGAATTCCTGTCTTTTCTACTTTACCAGATGGTCCACATGCAAGAGAAGGATAAACACTATGGAGTGGCATATAATTAAGGACTAGAGTATGTGATACAGGCCTTGGGTCAAAGTTTGAGGACTGGAAAGGGGACTTGTAAACTCCCATTTAAAAAACTTAAAAACTTGAGGGGTGCTTGGGTGGCTCAGTTAGTTAAGCGTCCAACTCTTTGTTTCAGCTCAGGTTGTGATCTCAAGCATCTCTTGCGACATGCTCTGTGCTGACAGTGAGCAGCCTGCTTGGGATTCTCTCTCTCTTTGTCTCTCTCTGTCCCTCCCCTGCTCATGTGTGCGCTCTCTCTCTCTCTCTCTCTCTCTCTCAAAATAAATAAACATTTTTAAATGTTTAAACTTAAAAACTTAAGCTGAAAATTTTTCCTAGATAAATTAATCGGTGTCTTTTTTCGGCATTTCAAGATTATACAAGAAAAGAGTTCTGCTATGTCAAAATGGGTTTGAAAACCCTGGATGGATACATGTGATGTTACTTACTCACAACAGCCTTCGGAGGCATTTCTTCTTGGATCATTAAGACTTGAAGTCTACTGGTGGCAGAGGTTGGGTGGTGGGGATGACACAACTCCATTGAGGTGTGTGGTCTACACTCAGGCAGGAGATGTAGATATTGCACAGGAACAGCTATGTATCACCTGGCAATCTAGTTATCCTGAACACAGTTACATTTTTGGAATTAAGCAGAAAAGCCCTCTGAGCAGTCCAGAATACGTAGTTCATGTGAGTTTATGTGCACCTATCTCCTGAGTCCGGGAGCTCTTTTTTTTGGAGGTCATTTGAATTGTGAGCATTGAAATGTGTTCAGGGATTCTTTCCATAGAAATGACAGTCTGGAAATTGTAGACATGCTTGACTGTGTAAGGACATCAGCTTGGGAAGAACACATGCTGTGCAGCCTGACAGGCTTTTCTGAGATCCCTTGGCAGGATGGTAACTGGGTTTTTGTGATGACTCCAGGTTAGGTCTTATTATATTCCCAAATATTTATTTGGTGTGTACTATGTGCGAAGCTCTGGGCGTATGATGATAAATTAGGGTCCCTTTCTTACAGGCTAAGAGGGTGGATGGTTTCATCTGTAAATACAAGACAGTATAATAAGGGGTACAGAGTAGAGATGAATGGGATATAGTGGGAGCAGAGGGAAAATTGAGACCTCTACTCTGGAGTGAACGTAAGGTGATGGGGTCTTGGGGAGTGAATAGGATTTGTCCAAGTGGATTAAAAAGATACCCCAGGTTGAGAGAGACCTGTGTACACTAATAAGGTGGCTGGAATCTGGATTATAAATGTTAGAGACAATTCTATTCCAAATGCATAACTTGGGGCTTTTAAAAGTTATTATAAAAATCATCAAAAACATACAAGTAGTGAGAATATAATGAACTGCTGTATACCGATCAACCAGCTTCACAAACACTACTATTTTGCCAGTCTTGTTTTACTAACCCTTCACTGTTTTTTATGTGGGTAGACCATTTTATTATTTAAAAAATTTTTTTAAATATTTATTTTTGAGAGAGATAGAGTGTGAGCGGGGGAGGGGCAGAGAGAGAGGGGGAGACACAGAATCTGAAGCAGGCTCCAGACTCGGAGTTGTCAGCACAGAGCCCCATGAGGGGCTCGAACCCACAAACCGTGAGATCATGACCTAAGCTGAAGTCGGATGCTTAGCCGACTGAGCCACCCAGGCGCCCATGGTTGGACCGTTTTAAAAGCAAATTCCAGACATTATGTAATTTTACTTGTAAAGAGTTCAGTATGCATCTCTAATTGATAAGATCCCCCCATGCCATTATCACACAATAAAGTAAGGGTATTTCCATAATATCTGTCCGACACCAGTCCACATGCAGATGTTCCCTGTTAACACAGGTTTTATACTTAAAGGGAGTCATTTCGTTATCTAAAAGATGACTTTATTTAGCATACCTAATTTTTCAGAGATGTTGGATAAATGGGGCATTACTCTAATACCATATTTTTATTCCTTTCTTAAGAAATGCTATACACTTTATTTGGTCTTCTGATCATTTTAACTCAGACTGGCCCTGTTGGAGAGCTGTGTCTTATGATTTTTTATATTACGTACTTTTCCAGGATTTGGAAAAACTCAGACTCTGAGAGCTAGATTATAAATGGCTTAGGATACTCTGACCAGTTCCTTTGGTTTTGCTTCAATTTCTAGCTGTCAGTGACTAATTCATGGGCTGGAAGTGTGGAGTTCGTGCTACATAGTATTACCCCCGAAGCCTTTGAAAGCTCTTTCCTAGCATGCCTTCTTGGCTTGGACCAGCTTAGTGTCTGTCCAGATTCACATGCCAGGCTCGTTGCAGGCTCCACAGGCTCAGCTTAATCCTCCAGGGGTTGGCCTGAGTTACCCTCCATTTTGATGCTTTCCTCAACTACTTGAGCCTTCTTTGGTTCTCTGTCCCCTCTCCATTCTTCCTGGCCTTTAATTATATGCTAATCTATATCCTATATACTTCATTTGCATGAAGGCAGTATGAAGCAGTAGAAGGGATGGGAACTTTGAAGCCAGCATAATCTGAATTGCTGAGCTTGTTTCTTCTTTTTTCTTTTTGTAAATTGTGGTAAAACACCCACACGTACGGAACATGAGATCTACTCTTTAAACAAACAAATTTTTAAGTGTGCTTTATAGTATTCTTAACTATAGGCACAGTGTTGTACAGCAGATCTCTCCAACTTTTTCATTTCATACAAGTGAAACTTTATATCCAGTGAACAACATTTCCCTGTTTCCCCGTCCCTTCAGCCCCTGGCAACCAGCCATTCTACTTTCTGCCTCTGTGAGTTTGACTACTTCAGATACCTAGTATGGGATCACACAGTATTTGACCTTCTGTGACTGGCTTATTTCACTTAGCATAACCCTCCAGTTTCATCCATGTTTTAGTATGTGACAGGATTTCCTTCTTTTTTTAAAATGTTTTATTTATTTTGAGAGAGAGGGAGAGAGCACGTGCGCAAGTGGGGGAGGGGCAGAGAGAGAGGGAGAGAGAGAGAGAATCCCAAACAAGCTCCACACTGTCAGTGCAGAGCTCAATTCAGGACTTGATCTGACAAACCGTGAGATCATGACCTGAGTGAAGGACATTCCACTGACTGAGCCACCCAGGTGCCCCTCCTTTTTTTTTTTTTTTTTTTTTTTTTTTATATCATTTTAAAAAAATAAGTATATCGGGGTATCAGGTTTTTTTTTTGTAGG
>NW_024412395.1:40912525-41010631 GCF_014898765.1 Herpailurus yagouaroundi
GTGCCTGGTCCATTCAGGCCCTGTCTGTCAAAACCGGGATCTTCATCCTTTTTTTTTTTCCAATCCCCCACCCACCCCCCCCCCCGCCCCCCCTTTTTTTTTTTTTTTTTTTTTTTTTTTTTTAGGGCTGAATAATAGTCTATGTGTGTCTGTACCTCAGTTTCTTTATCCATTCATCTGTCAGGGGACAGTTAGGTTGCTTCTACAGTCTTGGCTAGTATCAATAATGCTGCAATGAACACTGAAGTGTGGGTCTCTCTTTGGGGTCCTTATTTCAGTTCTTATGGATAAATACCTGGAAGTGGGATTGCTGGAATGCTGGAATATATGCCACACACACACACACACACACACACACACACACACACAATTTTGTTCCCTTCCACAGCCCCTCTTGTTCATGTATTTATTTCACTGTGTTTTATGATAGGTAGTTAGTACTTTTTGCTTTACTAATGCCTTACTGTTTTTGATCATGTGTTCAGTAACTTTGAGAATTATTTTGAGGCAAAGTCATCATTTTCCAAAAAGAAAAAAAGAAAAACAAGCTTTTTTTCACTGGTCAGTCACAGCAGCTGTGTCATTGAGGAAGTGTTGACACTGCTTTTGGTTTTTAAATGACTGTGTGTTATTCCTTCCCAGGACTGAAAAAATTGCAAGGTTGGAATTTTCAGGATTGTTAACAAGATCAAAAAGCAAAGATATAAAGCCAAGAGGGAAAAGTCTTTCTATAAAATGGTGGCGGAAAGCAGAAAATGCTAGAATTCTGTAGAAAATGATAGGTATTACAAAAATAAGCTTTGACCAGAAAATGAAGGTTGCTGTTTTTCATGTTATTTTGAATTGGAATACAGTTTAGCCAGCTAGAGTTTTTAATGTCTGATTTTTTTTAAGATGTTGATAAAAATGTATATATAAATTTAGCCTTGTTAACAGGGTTTTAGAACAGGACTTGATTTCTGTGGAGAGAAGACCTACCTCATTGTTTTTGTATTTGTAATTTTAGTAGCCACCGGTGTTAGCTTTGGAGTGGTTTGTAGAAGACTTTTCGCTCCCTTCCATCCAGGGAAGATGCAGTTTGCTGCCATTTCTTGATTTTCCTCAGGTTTCACCTTAGAATTAGTGAATGAAGGTGTTATGGCTTCAGCATACCCGTAGTCAGCATGGGGGCATTTTTACGCATTTATTCTATATTGTAATAGAAAAAGACATGTTCTGTTTTCTCTTGCTTTGTTGATGTTTTGTTGCTGGGATTTTAATTTCTGATAGGTTAAGATCCAGATCTTGTGACTTATTTGTGTTCTGGCCAGGGGACCCTCAGCTTTGTGTGATCCGAGTAATTTCCTTCTGAGGCCCGGTTTGGGCCTGAAACTCCACGCCTAGTGGTGGGGGACATGTAGTGGGGGCAACAGACCTACTGTGCAGCTGGGAGGAAGTCTAGTGTACCAGGAGGAAAGAACAGGGGTCTTTAGTGCTAGTGGTCTGGGAGACAGTGGTCTAGAGTGGCCCAGAACATCAGAGTCTCCTGACATGGGTACTCATGCCCCCCGTGGGTTCAGAGAAGACCTCTGGTTCCCTGGATGATTGCCAAGAGCAAGGAAGCACCTCAGCCCCCAGAGTCTTGCAGTTTATCAGAACTGAGCTAGAGGATGAGTTAGGCCTGTGGAATGCGGGAGAAAGAAGTCGAGTCACTAGACACAAGGTCAGGGCCTGTTAAGCAGCAAAAGCAACTTGGCCCAAACTGTTTAAATCTCTATTCTAGAAATTCCCGCTGGGTTGAGCCAGCCAGGGAGGGTGGGGCAGGGGTCACGAGGCTTCATCTGTGGGAAGGAAGGGCTGTAGAAGCTGAAAACAGCAGACTAGGCCTGGATGTCCTGACAACCTTGACCTCCACCCTCCTAAAATAGATCGTCAGTACCCTGGTAGGTCATTGTAGCCTGTTTGTACAATGAATGGGTCTGAGTGTAAGGGACATATTCAACAATGAGCCTGAAACAAAACTGAGAATTGCTTTTGTGAATCTGGAAATAGATTTAGTTTTTAACTCAGTTTAGAGTTAAGTGTAGATAGTTAACTTTAGATAAAAAAATTCCTTGAACAAAGTGTAAATCATAACCTTTCATTTATGGAACTACAAAATAAGTTCATTAAAGTACTCTCTTTACTAATCCCAAAACAAATCAGTACTTGTGAGTGCTATTACTTATCAAGACAAAAATGGGAAGTTACCCAATGATCAGTTCTGAATAGATAACTAATTGAAGCCATTTGAGGTTGGGTTGCTTTTAGATGAAGGAAAAATTCACCCTCACCTTTGTGGTTCAGATAGGTACATGCAGTGGTGCAGAATTTATTCCTTGGCTCCATATCCCATATGGATTAGATTCCAAGATAAACCAAAGCTTGTCCCATTGTTGAATCCTAACATTTAAGCTTTTATTTTTTAGCTCCTTAAGAGAGCAGGAAAATCTGTATCTTTAAAGACTGTAGAAATGCTAGGGCTTATGTTACCTATACTGGAATTAAAATTAAAAAAAAAAAAAAAAGAAGAAGAGATGCTTGGGCTATCTTAAAACACACTTACTTAAATTCCTCTTTCCTTAAGATTATCTGGCCTATAGGGCTTCTAGGTTAAGTGAACCGACACAGGGTCAGGAGGCATCAGCTGTGAGATGCAGAGGTGGGGGGCATGGTGTCCATACATGGTGTTCCTGTGCTCGAGGATGTTTATTTTTTTAATTTTTAAGACTTGTTTATTTTTGAGAGAGAGAGAGAGAGAACGTGAGTTCACAAGTGGGGAGGGGGAGAGAGAGACACACACGCACACAGAATCCAAAGCAGACTCCAGGCTCTGAGCTGTGAGCACAGAGCCCAATGCGGGGCTTGAACCCATGGACCATGAGATCATAACCTGAGCTGAAGTTGGTCGCTCAGCCAACTGAGCTACCCAGACTCCCCTGTTCAAGGATGCTTAAATCTGGTAAGGTGCTTAGCTTACAAATACAAGAAAAGGTAGATGAGAAGTGACTAGTGTGTGGAGAATATGGGAGTAGCCAGATGGAAGGTTTCTGATCAGAATGGCAATGCTGAGGGTTGTGTTCCTGCCTCTGAAAGTCTGTCCTGGTGTTCAGTGCTGTTGGAGACCGCATAGAGACAGTGCATTGCAGTTGGATACAGTGCCCGTTCTTATTTTTGAGAACACATGGGTCTTAGGGACAGAGGGTGACCATGTGAGCATCTTCTGTCCTCGACAGAGTGTCTTGTAGACCCACTAAAAGTGAAATAACCTTTTCCTAGTGCCCAGCATAATCTTTCAGGGCCACTGATTGTGCTGTTTTGGAATGCCTTGTTTTGGTGTCCTTGGACACTTTTGGGGATTGAAAGGCTATTTAAACTATAACTATATTTAAATTATAATCTACTATTTGGGATTTTATAAATTGTCTCCTGTCAGTCATAATTTCCCAGGGCTGTCATTATGCCTTGATCTAGCAGTCACCAACCACCCTCTTGATTTACAGTGGTCGGGGAAACCAAATATTTTCCTCCTGTTAGAATTCTATCTAAAAGAGGAGTAAAATAGCTCTCAGGAGGGCCTGCGAAAAAGGTGCTGGATCAAGGTGGGGAGAGGCTGGGGAGTTCTCTTTTGAGCTGTGTGTGAATTTATTCACAGATTTTGGCAGCAGCAAAGACTAAATTTTGGTTTGTAGCTGTTTGCTGGATAGTTGAGGTTGTTAGCTAATGACTTCTCTCCCTTTCCTACTACCCCCAATAGTGTGTAAAATTTTCCCCCCACCTGTGCCTGAAGCAATTTTATTATGGAGAGGAGAGAATGAATTTTTCTCAGGGAAAATGAGAAGGTGAATGAAGGAAAAACCCAGGGCTGAGGCAAGGGTTTGGTCTGTCAACCATTGGTCTGTCTGTCAACCATTATTCTTGAAACCTAAGATGGACTGATCTCTGTGGAAGATACTGAGGGATTATGTGGAGCTTGCCTTCAAGAAGCTGAATGTGTAGTTGGGAGAGAGAACTAACAGACCCGAAATCCTAAAGTGAAAGTACTAGAGAAGTTTTGCGTCGGGTGTGACTTGAGTCAGGAACTTTGAGCTGGCTGTGCTGGGGTCCAATCGGTATCTGAGAAAGTGGCCATGCAGTGACATTGGAGAAAACAGCTACACTGGGAGAATGTAACCCCAGTGAGGAAGTGGCAGAGGTTATGGAGAGGTTTAGCAGCACATCTGGTAAACCCATTTCAAAGGAGAAATGGAGGAGAGTTTTTGGTTCACTGTTGTGTCTGCGTGGTTGATTAAAATGTAGACTTTTGGGCACTACTCCAGATAGTATGATCCCCTTCTTATGTGGTCTGGGGTGGTCTCCAGGGATGGCCCAGATCATTCGGGTACACTGGCCTGCAGGACATATTTTAGGAAATATTGGTCAAGGATGAATTAGGCAAAGCTGATTAATTCCTCCATGAGACACAGGAACTGGGAAGGAGGCATCCAAGCTGGGCTGCCTGATTTTTGTCACTATTTCAGAAGGATGAATGGAGAGCAGGTTGCCCTAAGAATTAAAGAACATGGACGTGAGAATAAGCTCCTCAACTGGAGACAGTGTTCCTGCCGTCCTCACCCTTCACCCTGATACCCACGTTCTCCTCCCTAGCCAGTCACTGTCATGTCATAGAACATAATGATGCTAATTGAAATCACATCTGGGTTCAGCCCCTTATGAGCCAGCTGGTTTTCTGTCTAGGGAAGTTCTGTTTTTTGGGTGCTGTAACTCCAGGTGTTATCTCTTAATGAGTATGTGCTTTGTTAGATTTGGTGAGCAAGGAAATAAGCATCATCAGTTAAAGAAAAACAACAAACCTGTTAATACTGTTAGCAAAAGGACCAGGAGAAATCATAGCGGTAAATACAGTTTAGTTGATTCTTCACATAAGAAAACCGTCATGTTATATAATCACTTCTTACATAGCAGACGCTTAACCTAGGGATGTTCTTTACAGATGAGCTTTGAATTGTTACCTCTTGTCATCCCCATGGCAGGGCCATCCAGAGCGTACTTGGGGAATGACCCAGGCTTCCCCCCGCCCCCCAATGTCTTCTCCCTGAGGGAGTGTTCCCTGCAGGCACACCTTGCACTCACTTTAGTGATCACCAGCTGCAAGTTGTTACTCATTTCAGCTTCCTCCAGCCCTCTCCCCGGTCCATTTGTTTGTCCTGCTACCCCTTATTTTAGGCATAAATATTTACTGCTGCCCCCATACCTTCAAGAAAAAAGAAAACACTCTGGGGATAGGGCAGGGGCGGTGGTTCACAGTCCTGGCTATACATTAAGGTCAGCTTTATGAAGTCTCAACAGTTGAGCCTCATCCCCGGAGATTCCGTTTCCATTCTTCCGGGTGTCAGAACTTTTAAAGCTTGCCAGGAGATTCTGATCTGGTGGCCACCTCACTGTAAGTTAGATGTAATGATATTAGCTGTACATGAGTCTTAAGGAAAATGGAAGCTGCAGGATTTAGAATGAACATAGGTAGTATTTTAAAATAATGCTTTTTGCTGCTCGTGTTTCAAATGCATGTCGAGTCCCCAGGTTGTCCTTCCCCCTGTCTTCCTCCTTTATATAAGCCTGCTTTCTACTAAGCACCAGCATTCAAAATGAAACAAAACAAAAAAACCCGAGAACATTCTTTTCCTTGCTTTAGCATTTCTGTGGTATTGTTTTCCATTCTGTCCATGCAGCTAGCTGATTGTGACTTGCACCTCTGTGAACTCTCAGACCCAGCAGGCTGTGACCTTCATCACCTCTCTGGGCCTCCTGTTCTAATGGAGCAGCATTCGGTGCTGCAGAACCCTGTACAACCAGGGCTGGTGGACTGTCACACGAACGAGTGGCCACACACTTTAGTCCATGAACACATACAGTAGTCCTTGTTTTGTCGGCTCAAGAGGCCCACTGCTAGCGTTGGGGGAGAAACTTGAGAGGTAAAAAAAAAATTTTGATGAATACTTAACTTCTATTGGATGAACAACTTGGGAGTCTCTTTGTTCATCCTTGAAAGCGAGTAAGAAAGTTTGGCAGGAAGTAAACCCTAAAAATTCTTAAAAGCATTTTAAGTTTTATTGTTTGTTTTATTTTTGTTTGATTTTTTTTAGGAGCCAATTGGAGATTAGATCTGCAAAGTAAAAACTAGTGATTGGCAGTTGAGGGTTATCATTCACCTGGGCTCTAAACTCCCATGTTTTATGTTCCATAAAAATTTTCCCAATAAGTGTACTTTGTGGTCTTTTGGATTTTACGTGAGAATATTTTATCACATAATGCTTGGTTTTCAAAACTTTCTTGGGCCCAAATTTCAGATTATGCATTGAAAATGAATGGATCCCTTTGAATGGAGGAATAATGAAACAAAAACAAGTAAAAAGTAGACAGTTCCACTTTAATCTAATGCAGATTCTGAAGGACAAAAGGTGAAAAGTCCAGGCATAGGGTCTGTTCTGAGTTTGGGTTAGGTGAGTGATGTAACTGCAGTTATAAGTAACTTCTCAAACACCACTCAGAGTTCCTCTGGTCTCATTGACCTCCCTTTTTCCTTTCTGTAATTACTGAACATGGTCCTGAAAACCCATGTAGGGCCAAATACAGAATCTAAACTCTGTGATCTCATCACCACAAAAACAGACTATAGGGACAGTCCTCCTTCTCGCCGGAAGCCGCCTCCCTTTGGGACCGCTGTAACTCCATAATTTATAGTGGTGCCTTTGTGGTCTTGAACTTAGAAAGGGCATTTCCCCCTGTCCTTACAGAAGTTGTGTAACAGATGGGTTGTTCTAGGTGGAGAAGGGGCCAGAGGGAAAGTGTGTGCATAACCTGTTACAGATGTAATTTTAAGGGTGCCCACACATCTGTGGGTCCTCTGGGCAGGTCTGCCTGACAGCCGGCATGTCTGGGCTGTGATGGATATTCTTTTATACTTGTGTGTCGATATGGTTGGGACAGATGAGAAGCCTGCCTTTTCTGCTGAGGTGTGTTTTAAGAAAGGAGGTTGGCTGAAGTACTCACACCAGCTGTGAGATGGATTCCCTCGCTAGCTGCCAGAACCCTCCGTAAAGAGGCAGGTGATCCCTATTATGGGCAAATAATAGGAAGACGCCCTGAGATATTTGAGCTGCTGTTCACCAGGTGGTGCTGTCCTGCAGTGAATGCTTAAATACTACAAGTGAGGTCAGCAACCTGGTGGGAGAAAGGTCTGGGGTGCCTGGAAGACTTGGTAGCATTTGTTGGCTGTCACTGGACGTGAGATGAGACTCTTTTGGAGGAAACATCTGACCCAAGCGCGATCACCTGGTTCGTGTAGGTTTCTCCTCCACATTCTGCTTCAGTGAGATCTCTGTTGTCTCTGAAGCAGAGGAAGACATGAACCTGTGCCCTGCCTCTGTCTCTGGTTTCCTCCTAGAGAAAGGCTCCTGTGCTCCGTTCTCATCTTTGAAGTCCTGGTGGGCAAGGGGGGCATGTCTTTTAGAGCTCCTCATTAAACAGACTTAAAGGGGAGAAAAGGCCTCCACCCAGCCTTTGCATGCACAAACCTATTATATTCTGCTGCCCTGCCAAGGTGCTTTTGTTGGCCTAAACGTGACTACACATGATTCTGTCCTATTAGGCAGTGAAGCCTGGAAGGCATTGACTTGGACTGAGCCTGATGGCTGGTGTGGTTGATCATGGATAGCACCCTTGTAGAAGAGCATTTCCCAGGGAAAGAGACTGAGTCAGTCATGGGGAACCTCTTATTGGAGTTCTTCTTTCAACAAGCCTGCGGTCAGCATCTTCTTGTGACAAGAACAGGAGGTTGGGATAGGGGGTGACAGGTAACACCAGCTCTGGGGAGACTGGTAGGAGGGGAGGTCAAGGCAGAAGGAAACAGATGCTAGAACTCAGATCCCTGAGAGGCTTTTTGAGCTCAGAGGAGGGGCTAGTGGGATGCTGTAGGGGTGGGGCAGGGCATGCAGTGGGGGCGTTTGAGCTGTGTGTGGAGGATGACTAATTTCCAAAGTGCAAGAGAGGTGCTTCAGGATGAGGGACCCGGGAGAGCAGAGGTGTGAAATTGAGCAGTGTGTTCACAGTGAGCTGTGTCCAGAGCTGGGACCTGTGAGGAGTGAGGCCGGAAGTGTGGGAACTTCAGCAGCCTGAGTGTTTTAGAGAGGTTCTGGGCTCCTTATCTCAAACCTTTGAAACATGTCTTTGTGTATTGGGTTGCAAACCGATTAGCCTCACTTAAAACCTGAGCTAGGAGAGGTAAACAGATACTTCAGTACCTTGCTCAAGACAAGGAACTTTCAGTAAATGTCCCTGGTCAGCTTGGATAGAGGGCATCAGAAGAAAGAACAAATTTTCTCAGTTTTGCCATCCCCTCAACCTGCTTTCCCCTCTGTTAAGAGTATGTATGTGGGTTGACGTCTCTTTTCATGGCTTGGTCGGGAGTTTCAGGGAAGTTGTGGCTGGTTTTATAAACTCTTTGCTTCTCATCTCCTAGGGTGAATGTGCTCACATGTTGTCTTTTTTCCAGTTCTCTTTCTAGCTTTCTGTGGTTGACTTGTCCCGAGGAACTTTCTGGGTGCACCCCGAGTGAGCCAGCTTCTTTCTGTTGCAAACAAGTGGAGTCTAGGGTGAGGCAAGGTGAGTGAGATCCATGGAAAACCCATCCTCTGACAGACCACCTTTTCCAAGATTGGTTATTCTCTGAAAATTTTGAGGACTTTGGAAGTAAATTGGGTTTTTAGTCAAATTTAAGAAGAAATTTTTAAAATTGGTGTCTTAATTATTAGGTGAAAACACTCTTGTTAATAGGGATGCTTCAATACATTTTTTGCAGAACTTTTCTGAGTTTTGGGGTCTCTCTTTATGGTTCCTAGCATGGTACTTTTCCAGTGAAAACATTTAGTACGTGTTGTGTGAATAGCTTAATACCTTAGGGCTGACAGTTTGCAAATACAGAAGTCCTGTTAAGTTATTCTGAGTTGTGTCTCTTCTCTTTTCTGGGTTGTAAGGAGGATTGTTTAGTTGTGTTCCTTTAGAAACTTCTGTACTATGGTTTTCCTGTACTGCAGTTCTATTATGTAAATTTTGAAACAAAAATACCTACCTCAAGGGTTTTGGTGAGGCTGGAGGCTCCCGATGGCTAAAACTTTTGTTCTTTTCAGGGGCATCTGGGTGGCTCAGTCAGTTAAGCGTCTGACGTTGGCTCAGGGCATGATCTTGCATGAAATCTTTGTGATTTCAAGCCCCGTGTTAGGCTCTCTGCTGTCAGCACAGAGCCTGCTTTGGATCCTCTGTCTCCTTCTCTCTCTGCTCCTCTCTTACTCTCTTTCAATCTCTCTCTCAAAAATAAACAAATGATAAAAAAAAAATATATATATATATATATAAAAATATAACTTTTGTTCTGTTCACATTGTTATATTCCCTATCTCTAATGTGTAGCAGTTAGTAGGGCTCAAATATTCACTCTTTCCTTTAAGAAGAGAGTTGGCTGAGAACAGAATCTTCAATCCCATCTTAAGTGAGCCCAGCTTGGAGGGCTGTTATTTATCCTCCACTGCTCACAGTTGAGACCATGGAGCAGGAATCCCTAGGAGGTCCAGGACAGAGTGGTTGACTGAGGGTTCTGAAGAGCACTCCATATTCCTTCTCTTCTCCGAGTGGTGGAAGGGGCCCCCATAGGAGATGAGGGTCAAGGTTAAAGCTGCCTCCAAACTTCCGTGAATTCTCAAAACGTGCATGCAACGTGCAGGTGCACTATGCCATCTGTCTTGTGTGGCTTGCTGGCAGGATTTCATATCCTGTACTCACCCCTCCTGCCATGCCTCACTCTTCCATGAAGAACACAGTGGTCACATTGCCCCTAAAACTTTGGGGGATCCTGACAAAAAGTAAAGCTTGTCAGAAGGAGCATGGCTGGGGAATACACATCAGAATCTAACATGAAGCTTTAGAAATTAGAATACCGGGACTACCCCCCCCCCCCAAGTGTGCTAAGCTAGAATTTTGGGGATGGGGAGGGAGTCCTTACTATTTACGTTTGTTTTTTTAAAAGCTCCTCAAGAGGTGATAGTGTATAACTTCTTGAAAAATATTTGCATGTGGAGTAGACTTAAAAACAAAGAAGTTCTTTCTTAGGCTGAGCAGATGTTTGGGGGAATTATTTTTGAACTCTACTAACTAGTTTAACCAGTTTATACAGCCAAGCCAAACATTCCCTTGTTGTGCCATAATTTGTATTGTAGAACCATTTTATAACTTTAAGTTAAAATTGCCTGGGAGACAACACTTTCTATGGTTGTAAGTGTACAAAGAAAGAGAAAAAATGACATTGAAGAACAATTTTCTAAATTTAATAAGAGTTAGGGCTTATTTAGAAATCCAGGTGGGAATCTGCTTAAATGGAATTTCACCCAAAGTATGCAGAGATTTGCATATTGAAACCAAAGCTTTTTGACCTGTGGTGACACCTTTTTCAAAGTAATATTGAAATAGCAATTTAAATATATTGCCCTTAGAGATTTATTTGACAGGAAATTTATTTAGTAAGGTATACATTTTTTTCCCCTTCCGGGACGTTTCTTGGTGGTAGAGAATTAGCTAATTTTTCTTTATTCCTTCCCTGGGACCATCTTCAGGAAGTAGATAGGAGCTTAATAGCAAAGATCAAGTTAAATGTTTTTTAACTATGTCTTTTTTGCAAATTCCCTTTCTCTGGAAGAAAACCTTGCAACTTATTACTTGAGGTTTTAATAGTTTAATTGATTTGACAGAATGGGTTTCTTTTCAAGATCAAAGAATCTTACTGTTTAGTAGGACTTCACAGATGGCCTATTATCTGTTTTTTATTACCTCAACTTGATGGAAACTGCTCTTGTTAAGGTTACAAATGACCTCTGCTAGGACTCTTGGCGTGACTTTTCTGTAGCACTTGATACTACTGACTTCTTTAGTTTTGAGAGAGCACGAGTGGAGGAGGGGCAGGAGTGGGGGCAGAGGATCCGAAGGTGGCTCTGCACTGACAGCAGCGAGCCCAATGAAGGGCTCGAACTCATGAACTGTAAGATCATGCCCTGAGCTGAAGTCAGATGATCAACTGACTGAGCCACCTAGGTGCCCCTTTTGCACCATTTCTGACATTTGCATCCCTGCCCCCTCCCCTGCCTCTACAAGGCACCTCATCTCTAGGCTTCTGTCTGCTTTTCCCACATTGGTCATTGGCACTATTCAAGCCAGAAATGTGACTCATCCTTCATCCTCCCTCAGTCAGCCCATATCTTAATTTGCAATTAAGTTCTATCACTTTAATAACCTAAATAATAAAGGAAAAGGCCAGTCCACTGACATTTAAATATTATAGGTATTAAAAGTTGCAGTTTGGTTTATATAAGCAGATAGAATAACATGAGACAATTGTGACCATTTATATAATACACATTTTATGCTCAGCGTAGGCCTACATATGTTGTCATGTTATTTCTAATTTTCACAACTATTCCGTGGCATATTATCTGTTATAAATGAGGACTCTAAGGTTCAGAGAGATTAAATTACTGGCCTAGGATCACAGGGCAAGTAAAGCATGGTGGGGTTGGGATGGGGGGATTTTAAACCTGTGGGTTGGTCTGCCTGACTCCAAAGCCTTTAACACCATGTCACTCTGTCTTGCTGTGTTCCCATAATGCCACAGTGCTATTGTAGACCTCTGGTTGGTAGGTTGACTTTGTTGAGGAACTGGGTATTATTCAAATTTGTGTGTCCTATATTTTTTTCATAATAGTAGGTGCTAAAGGCAAGATTTTTTTTTAAATGGGGACTTTCTAAAACAGTGTTTATTCATTTATCCTGAGAGAGAGAGTGCACACACAAACGAAGAAGGGGCAGAGAGAGTAGGAGAGAGAGAATCCCAAGAAGGATCTGTGCTGTGAGTGCAGAGCCCGACACAGGGCTTGATCCCAAGAACGGTGAGATCATTACCTGAGCCGAAATCAAGAGTTAGACACTTAACCAACTGAGCCACCCAGGCACTGCTAAAGACAAGATTCTTAATGGCAAAGCCATGGACCATGTCTTCTGTGGCTTTATCTGGGTTCAGTTCCTGGTTCTTAGATGTGCATTAGCTAGGTAGCCGAGGTTAGGATGGTGGGATCATGCTGCTTATCCTCCCAGAGTTCTTATGAGAAACAGGTGGGAGAGCAGAAGAAAAAGTGCTCTAAAATTTGGGTGCGTTTTGGGGGAAATGATTAGTTGTGGATGTCAATAATTGACTGCTCAGATGAGCCTCTCTTTAAGTTTTTACTTTATAATTTAGTTACATTTAGTTAGTTAGTTAGTTAATTTACATTTAGTTAGCATACAGTATTTATATTAGTTTCAAGTGTACAATATAGTGATTCAACACTTCCATACACTGGTTGGTGCTCATCATTACCAGTGCACTCCTTAATCCTCATCATCTCTTTCACCCCTCCCTGCCCACTTCCCCTCTGGTAACCATCAGTTATCTATAATTAAGCGTCTGTTTCTTGGTTTGTCTCTCTCATTTTTTCCCTTTGCTCATTTTTGTTTCTTAAATTCCACATATGAGTGAAATCATAGATATTTGCCTTTTCTCTGACTTACTTCGCTTAGCATTTTAATATCTAGCTCCATGTTGTTGCAGATGGCAAGATTTCATTCTTTTTTATGGTTGAGTAATATTCTGTTGTATGTATATACATATACGTATGTAGGTGTATGTATATATACATATACATATATATATATGTATACATAACGTCATCTTTATCCACTCATCAGTTATAATTTGGCTATTGTTGATAATGTTGATATAAACATAGGTGTGCGTGTATCCCTTTGAATTAGTGTTTTTGTACTCTTTGAGTAAATAGCCAGTAGTGCAATTGCTGGATCATAAGGTAGTTACATTTTAAAAGTTTTGAGGAACCTCCATATTGTTTTCCACAGTATCAACACCAGTTTGCATTCCTACCAATAGTGCACTAGGGTTCCTTTATCTCCACATCCTTGCCAACACCTGTTGTTTCTTGTGTTGTTGATTTTAGCCATTCTGATGGGTGTGAGGTGATAGCTTATTGATTTGCATTTCCCTGATAAGTGATGATGAGCATTCTTTCATGGGTTGGCCATCTGTATGTCTTCTTTGGAGAAATGTCTATTTATGTCTTCTGCCCATTCCTTTTTTTGTTTTTGTTTGTTTGTTCTTTATTTATTTCATAGAGACTGAGACAGCACAAGTTGGGGAGGGGTAGAAAGAGAAGGGGAGAGAGAGAGAATCCTAAGCAAGCTCTGTGCCGCCAGCACAGAACCTGATGATGCAGGGCTCAGATTCATGAAACTGCGAAATGTGACCTGAGCCAAAACCAAGAGTCGGATGTTTAACTGACTGAGCCACCCAGGCACCCTGTCTTCTGCCCATTTCTTAACTGGATTATTTGTTTTTTGTGTGTTGAGTTGTAGAAGTTCTTTATATATTTTGGATACTAACCCTGTATTGCGTTAAGTCATTTGCAAATATCTTCTCTCATTCTGTAGTTGCCTTTTATTTTTGTTGTTTCCTTCGCTGTGCAGAAGGTTTTCATTTTGATGTAAACCCATTAGTTTATTTTTGCTTTTGTTTTTCTTGCCTCATGAGACCTATCGAAAAAGAAGTTGCTAGGGCTGATGTCAAGGAGGTTACTTAAGTCTGTGTTCTTTGAAGATTTTTATGGTTTCAGGTCTCGCATTTAGATCTTTAATCCATTTTGAATTTATTTTTGTGTATGGGGTAAGAAACTGGTCCAATTTCATTGTCTACCATGTGGGTATCCAGTTTTCCCAGCACCTTTTGATGAAGAGACTTTCTTTATCCCATTGGGTATTCTTTCCTGCTTTGTTGAAGATTGACCATATAATTTTGGGTTTATTTCTGGATTTTCTACTCTGTTCTATTTATCTGTGTGTCTGTTTTTGTGCCAGTACCATACTGTTTTGATTACTACAACTTTGGGGGGGGGTTTGTTTTGTTTTTGTTTTGTTTTAAGATTGTAAGTAATCTCTACACCCAAGTGGGGGCTCTTAACAACCCTGAGGTAAAGAGTTGCATGCTCTACCTGCTGAGCCAGCCAGTCCTTGAGCATGGAATGTCTTTCTATTTTTTTCCCCTTGTCTTCAGTTTTTTTCATCAGTATTTTATACTTTCCGGAGTATAGGTTTTTTCACCGCTTTGGTTAAGTTTATTCCCAGGTATTGTACTGTTTTTTTTTTGAGCAATTGTATATGGGATTGATTCCTTACTCTTCTGCTTCATTTTTAATGTATAGAAATGCAGCAGATTTCTGTACATTGACTTTGTATCCTGAGACTTTACTGAAGTTGTTTATTGGTTCTAGCAGTTTTTTGATGGAGTCTTTTAGGTTTCGTATATACAACATCCTGTAATCTGCAAATAGTTAAAAGTTTTACTTCTTCCGTATTGATTTGGTTTCCTTTTACTTCTTTTTGTTGTCTGACTGTTGTGGCTAGGACTTCCACTACTATGTTAAATCGAAGTGGTGAGAGTGGACATCCTTGTTTTGTTTCTGACTTTAGGAGAAAAGCTCTGTTTTCCCCCCTTTAGGATGATGTTAGCTATGCTTTTTTTCATATATGGCTTTTATTATGTTGAGGTATGTTCCCTCTAAACCTACTTTGAGGGTTTTTAGCACAAATGGATGTTGTACTTGGTCAAATGCTTTTTCTACATCTGTTGAAATGATCACATGGTTCTTATCCTTTCTTTTGCTAATGTGGTGTATCACGTTGATTTGAGAATATTGAACCATCCTTGCAACCCAGGAGTAAATCCCACTTGATTGTGGTGAATGATTTTTTTTTTTTTAAATGTACTGTTGAATTCAGTTTGTTAGTATTTTATTGAGAATTTTTTCATTTATGTTCATCAGGGACACTGCCTATAGTTCTTTTTTGGTGGACTTTTTATCTGGTTTTGGTATCAGAATAATGCTGCCCTCATAGAATGAATTTGGAAGTGTTCCTTCCCTTTCTGTTTTTTTTTAATGTAGTTTGAGAATGGGTATTAACTCTTCTTTAAATGTTCGGTGGAATTTGCCATGAAGTCATCTGGGAATTTTTTCAATTAAAAAATTAAATTTCTTTGCTGGTCATCAGTCTGTCCAAGTTTTTTTTTCTTCTTGTTTCAGTTTTGGTAGTTTGTATGTTTCTAGGAATTGATCTATTTCTTCTAGGTTATCCAACCTGTTGACATATAATTTTGAATAATATATTTATGATTATTGGTATTTCTGTGGTGTTGGCAGTTATTTCTCTTCTCTCATTTGTGATTTTATTGAGTACTTTATCTTTGTTTTCTTGGTGAGTCTGCCTAGAGGTTTTATTAGTTTTATTGAATTTTTTTTTCCCCAAAGAACTAGCTCCCGGTTTCATTGACCTGTTGTATTGTCCTTTTTTAGTTTCTATATTGTTTATTTTGCTCTAATATTTATTAGTTGCTTCCTGTTGCAAGCTTTAGGTTTTGTTCTTCTTCTAGCTCCTTTATGTGTAAGGTTAGGTTATTTGAGACTTTTTTTTTTTTTTTTAATTCTTGAGGTAGGCCTGTATTGCTATAAATTTCCCTCCTAGAACTGCTTTTGCTGCATCCCAGGGATTTTGGACCATCTTAATTTTCATTTGTTTCCATGTACTTTTTAAATTTTATTTCCTGGTTGATCCATTTTTAGTAACGTGTTGTTTAACCACCATGTATTTGTGGTCTTTCCAGGTTTTTTCTCGTGGTTGACTTCTAGTTTCATAGTATTGTGGTCAGAAAGTACTCATGGTATGATTTTGATCTTGAATTTGTTGAGGTTTATTTTGTGGGCTAGTAGGTGTTCTATTCTGGAGAATGGTCCATGTGCACTTGAAAATAATGTGTATTCTGCTGTTTTAGGATGAAATGTTCTGAATATACCTCTTAAGTCCATCTGGTCCAGTGTGTCATTCAAAGCCGTTGTTTCCTTGTTAATTTTCTGCTCAGATGATCTGTCCTGGATGTTATGGTCCCCTTCTGTTATTGTATTTTGATCCATTAGTTCCTTTATGTTTGTTATTAACTGTTTAATGTATTTGGGTGCTCCCATTTGGGTAAATAAATATTAATAGTCATTACATCTTCTTGTTAGATTGTCTCCTTTATTATTATATAGTGTTATTCTTTGTCTTTAAATACAGTCTTTGCTTTAAAGTCCATTTTGTCCCATATATGTATTGCTACTCCAGTTCTCCTCTGATATCCATTTGCATGATAAATATTTCTCCATCTCCTCACTTTCAATCTGCAGGTGCCTGTTGGTTTGAAATGAATCTCTTGTGGAGCCTTGGAGCTTTTATCTTTGTTTTTAAATAACAGCATGTGAAAATGTAGATTCTTCTGAATCTCTGGTCATGCTGTTTGACTCATTCATATGCTGGTCATAATGTAGGCAGAAAAAGCCCTTTCAAGTAAAGACTTTGTGGATAAGGATAGCATACATAGATCTAGTTATTCAAGCTTAGCTGTGTTAGAACAGGTGAGGGTACAAAAACCAGAGAGAGTACGTATGTAAGTAGAGGCAGGTGAATTATTGATTGATTGATTGATTGACTTACATTTATTTATTTTTGAGAGACAGAGTGAGACAGAGCACAAGCAGGGAAGGGGCAGAGAGAAGGAGACACAGAATCTGAAGCAGTCTTCAGGCTCCCAGCAAGTGTTCAGCACAGAGCATGATGTAAGGCTCGAACCCACAAACCAGGAGATCATGACCTGAGCTGAAGTCGGTCACCTAACCGACTGAGCCACCCAGGCACCCTGAGGCAGGTGAATTAAACAGAGTCTATTGACATTTTTTATTTAGTTAAATTGATCTTGGGAGGATGGATTTGAACATGGGTTGTGGTATACTAAAGCAAACTCCAAATCAAGGAGAGGAGGTTCTATACTTTGTATCCTCGTAGGTCTCTCCTTTTGCCCTGTCCGGAGATGGAAATACTTTTTGTTTTCCATCATCCTTCTCCCTTTTGCATCAAATTTTGATAACAAAAGTTTTTCTAAGGAGAGTGTCCCCTTTAATAAATACATAAAACCAATTTGTCATTGTAGAATTTAAAAATTGCTTAATATTTCAAAGTCTCTCTTTTTTTTTTTTTAACAGAGTTGCCCTGTAACTTTGGAGGCAATGCTGTATTTTGTAGGGTTGTTTTAACTAGAATATAACAGAGGTAACCTAAAGCATAGTGGGTCCTCGGTGAATAGTAGCTCCTGTTGTACCCACTTAGTTATCAGAAGCCTACAGTTTCAGATTTAAAAAGGCTTTTGCTGGTCCTTGAAGAAAAAATTTGGGAAGGATTGATGTGAGATGGGAAGGGAGTCAGGAGAGTCTAAGGCAGTGGTTCCCGGGCGTTGGACCTTGAGGAGCAGAGTCTTCACAAGCTCAGACTTACTAGAAATATAATGTCTCAGCTTCAAACCAGACCTAAAAATCAGTGCCAGTGGACTCCACAATTTGCCTTATTAGCAAGCCCTAGAGCCATTTTGATGCACTTTAACTGACCTGAAGTTAGAAAAATTAGGCTGCAGGCTCCCCAAGTAGTCCAGTGTGGGGGGGATATAGTGAAGACCTCCCCAGAATTGTGGGAGTGGAGAGGGGCTGGAACTGGTGAGACTTAGTAATTTGATTGGCTATTGATCAGACCAGGAAGGAGGCCATGAGGATGTAGGGGGCTTGAGTCTGGTAGACTAAGCGGGGGTGGTGCTATCAACAGGAACCTGGAGCCCAGCCTCGTGAGTGGGTGTTAGAGGTCAGGGGAAGAGAAAGGTGAGTTTAGTTTGGGACACTTTGAGTTTGTGTTGCCAGGGTTGATGTCAGCAAGTTGGAAATAGAGTACTGGAACCGCAGCACAGGTAAAACAATGGGGAAACCATATTTGTGAGCTGCCTGAGTGAAGGCAGGTGTTGAAGTGGGTATTCAGATAATTTTTCCGAGGAAAATGGTGCGCAGAAAAGAGCTGAGATTGATGGGTTTGGAATTGGATGTTTGCGATAATAGCATTCAGTTTCTCCTTCGGCAGTATAAGTAGAAATATTGAGGAATACATTATGATAATAGTTTTAAATGAAACCAGATTATCACAAACACGTTGGAGTGTTTCATAATGCTATCTTTAGAGGCCCCATTCTGTGCAATAGAGGCTGATCTTGGATATCATTTAATATGGGGATCTAAGGTTTAGGGTGCCAAAGGCAAGTTTCTTGTGGAGTCCGTATTCAGAGCGAAGGTGGCCTGGGGCAGGCTGCTGAGTTTCTCTGTCTCAGCCTCATTATGTGTCAAAGAGAACAAGGAGAGTTCTACCTTCTTGCTGTGAGGACGAAACAGGACCCCTCACTGTGGAAAAACTTAACCGTGCCTGCTGAAGGGTGCTTTTGTGTCTCCACTTGGGCTGTGATTTTTATGATGTTTTGTTGGATTTGTGGAGTAAAGGTCTTATGTTTGTAACAAATTTACAGTATTGGTTTAAGTACTGAGATAATTTTAAAAAGTCGTAAGTCTGAATCAGAGATGAATGGCTTTGTGGTTTTCAGTGAATTATCAATACATTGAAATATGTGTTTTATTAGGTTTGTGAGAAGGCAGAAGGGAGTCGGCTTGGGAAGTTTGCATAAAAACAAGGACCAGATAGTTAAAAAGCTATATCCAGCTTTGTTGTAGACTCACATATTTTTCTGTACAAGAAAGATGTTTCCCTGAGACCACGGAAAGTTAGTACATCTGTGCAACATCTTCATTATATCTAGAACAATTTCACATCCACTGTTTCTAATTCAGAGTCATTCAAGAAACATGTGTTCCTGTTTTTCACTGGGTTCTAATTGGGATGTTTTTCCTTAAAGGGACCACACACTTCTATTTAGGAAATAACTTTGTCAACTGTGCTGCAACTACAAGGAACCTTCTCAGTTTGGAGACTGTAGAATCTGAAACTCACCCTCCCACCCCACCTCCCCCAGCTTCAAAGAAAAGGGATCTATCTGTGTATATATAGGTATGTGCATGTGTGACTTCACAATAGTGATTTTGTTCCTTAGGTCTCAGATATGCTTCATACTGTTGGTATGTGTTAAGAGAAGTGGTGACAGAATCCACGATCAAAGGTTTCACTGCAGAGTTACTAAGGACTTTAATTGAACCTTTCACTGCATTTTAGAGGGAAAACAATCTGATGTTCATATGTAGCATGTCACATAACTTCACGTGTAAAGCTTGAACTTCACAGGTTTGATCAAACTTCTGTGGGACTCCTAAAAATAATAACAGTTGTGATCTCTATGCATAGGGAATTACTCTGTAATTCACAATTTAGCCAAAGTGTTTGCTGTTGGGTCGGGTTTGAATGCTACCAGTTTAGCCCAGCGCTACCCTCCTGGTTCTTCTATAGCTACACAAGGCTTGCATCTTCCTGGGAAATTTGGCTGCTGCCAGAGCTGAAACTGTGAGCCAGACTTAGGTAATTTTATTAGTCTAGAAAAAGTATTACGCTCCTGCAGCTGTTGTTGTAGGTCCTAGCCATGAAAACAAAAACCGTCTCAGTTACCCAGGATCCATGAGAAACTGGCAATAGCCCAATGTTAAGTCCATGTATTTTGGACTCTGAATTATATTTATCTTCATATGGGTATCCCCTGATTTAGGGCACACAGCTGGGGAATGGCCTGACCGTATGAGGCAGTGCGCGTGGGAGAGGCCAAGCCTTGGGTATCACCCTTAACTAGGAAGCCTGATCCAGTTAATTGGAAGACTATACTTGCTGGACCTTAAACACTTTTAAAAAGGATAAGGAGAGCATCCAAGAAAACAACACCATAATAAAATACACTTGTCCCATATATCCAACGTGGCTTTCCTGTTTTTGTATATTGTCTCACGGTGTAAATCCCCACAGGTCTTTTTCTCCTGCAATGCCAGGCTGGTTATTGTGGGTGGGTTAGTAATTTGGTGGTGATGGACTTTCTTGTTAAGTAGAACTTTTATAGATTACTATGAACACTAATCATGGGACTTGGCATTTAATTGCTAGGAGTGGTGCATACGTGAAATACCCCATCTTGCTAATGTGTGCCAGTCAGTAAATTGCTGTTTAATTTTCTGAATTTCAGTGGTTCTGTTCGTGGGATAAAACTGAGCTACTGTTTGTCTGGAAGCTCCTGGGCTATTTTAGCAGACCACTTAGCAAGTCTGAGTAATTGTCCTGTTGAGTCTGACTTTGATTCTTTGAGTCAGGGTTCCTAATCCTGAGATCATTGGATGCACTTCAGGGGTTCTGTGAATGTGGATGGATGGAGAAAAAAATTTACATCTTTATTTTCACAACCTTTAACCAGAATGTGGCTTTTCCTTAAGTCATGAAAACATGGAGCATACAGTAGCACCTGTGGCTTTGGCAAGTAGAAATCAGATTTTGGTATCACATTGTGGGAAATAGTTTAAACCATCGTTTATGCCCATCATTGCTTAGAAAACTACAGTAGCTGTTAGCCCTGCTGCTGTGTCTTGTTACGTATGTGTTAAGCACACATCACTATTATCACATCTTTGCTTCTTAAATAGTTTTATATGTGCATTTCAGCGTAACTGATTTTCTTTGTAAGCGTATTTTCTTCATCAGAATCATTCAGAAACATTCTCATGAGAGGATCTAGATTGCTGAAGCAGTCCGTGTCCCTTAAAAGGTCATAAGCTTCTGCCTTGGATGGCATCCTTGTGTCTTTCTCATCTTGCTTTGAGACTAGATTAGTTAACTTAAAAAAAAAAAAAGTCTTAACATATTCGGCTTTTGCTTCCTAGTTGTCTTTGAGTTTTATCATCTGGAGCTCTGACTTCCCCCCATTTTGGGGCTTTTGGGGTGAATGGTAAATTAAGACCATCCCCTATTTCCAGGTGACCTTTCTTAGGGCCCACTGTAGCAGTCCCCCTTAAGACGGCTTACTACAACGAGTGTTTATGGCCAACAATGGTTTCCCTTACAAATTTCAGAAAAGAATACACAGTGCTCCGTGTGTTGATATTTGCTGTAGCTATGGAAAAGATGATGTTGTGTGACTTGTATTAGTTTCAGTGAGTTCTCCATTGCATTATTGTGGCAGGCATACCCTAGTTTATTTTAGAACTTTCTATCCAAAGTTAAAACCTTATTATGTCTATTTGGAGTGTGTAAAACTGCCCAGAGAAATGCTGGGCACCAGGCCATTCCTTGCCCCATCTCCTATTAACAGGTTTTATGAAATTCATTCAGTGAGAAATGGGGTGGGATTTTTGAGATCCTTTTGAATACACCGTTCCTAACTTCTGGATGTTAGGAATAGGGGAAGCATTGCCCATGTGACATGGAGGTCTCTATCCCAAATACTCTCCCCCATTGGCAATATGGCCCATCTTCCAGTATTGTTCTTTTGTGAGCTCAGGAATTGAAGAACTTGCTTATTCTAGCATGTATTTTGTAGCATGACACCTCCAGGTCACAAATATTGACAACACTGGTGGTTGAAATAACTCCTGGATGCCTAGCAGAACTTGAGCAAGTGGACAGTAGGTGTCTCTCAATAGAGCCAGACTCTTTTTCAGTATAGGTTTGAGACCTGGGATGCTGCTCTGTGGATGGAGGGGTGTGTGTGTGTGTGTGTGTGTGTGTGTGTGTGTGTGTGTGAGACCAACGATGATTTTTTTTTTTCCTCCTACTTGGCAGTTTTTTTCTGTCTGTCCATCTCATCAGGCCCCTGGGAGCTAGTCTGTCTCATTTTTTAATTAAAAAAGTAGGCATAGGAGGGACTATATAGTTAGGCTCTAGAGCAGGACAATCTGGATGCACACCCTGGTTCTGCTCCCTTGAGCTGTGTGACCCCAAGCAAATCACTAGCTTCTCTCTGCCTTTGTAGAATCGGGATCTTAATAGTACCTTCTGTGGATGGTGGTGGTAAGGATTAAATAACAATATATGTAGGCTAAGTGCTTAGAGCAAGGCCTGGTATGTAGTTAGTGTTAAATAAGTGTTGCTGGGTGCACATTAGAATCACCTAGGGGAGTTTAAAAAAAAATGACACTGGGTGTTGGGAGCTCCCATGCTAATGAAATTAGGAGCTGGTGGAGGGGAGGTTATAACCTTGTTTGGAGCATCCTAGCACATCACTGACAGGAGTGGAGGAGGGATTTTGATGTCTTCTGTAGGGCTTTAAGTGAAGGATCCATCTGTCAGCTACATAAGCAAGAGATCTTTGTGTAATGAATAGCTGCCTTTCACGGCATCTTTGAAGTTGTCTGACCTTTTTCACTTTGAGGCCAGATGCAGTGCAATTTAAAAAATTTAATTTCTTTAGATTTATAATACCAGACTTCATTCAGCTGGCATTGATTGATTACCTCTTAGCAGTTTTTGAAAAATGGACTTTCTGACATGTCTTCAAGGTCTCTTCTTTCCTATAAAGGCTTATCACCCATGCCATAGACTCCAATGAGGGGCTCTTTTTTCATCTGCAGTGATGGTTTAGCAGTGATGGTTTACCAGCTACTATGATTACAGTGGTCTTATGAACCAGAAATAAAATTTTCCCTGTGAAATTATAGCACCTGTAGGTGGAAGAGGCCTGATTGTCCAGTCAAGCCAGAAAGGGAGCAGTATTCCTGTTAGATACAGGAGTCCATAAAAGGGGAAATAACTAGCCCAAAGTTATTTTGTTTACAGAATGCCTTCTATCCTTCTTAAGGGAGTTGTAGTTGCTATACATCAAGAAGGTAGCCAGTGTAAGCTGGGAGCTCATAGATCTGTTAAATGACACAAGTGGAAAACTTCCCAGAAAGGAGAAGGGAAAAGAGAAGAAAATGTAATCAGTGTGGTTGTTATAGACCTAACTGCCATTGTGAGGAACAGGGCTTGGGTCTCCAGTTGCTGTAAACCTTACAGAGGATCATCCTGTGACCCTAGTTACATCCTCTACAGAGTTGTGTGAGAGAGGATGGAAGGAAGCATGTTCAAAGACTGTGGTTCATATTCAAACCCTGGGTGGTCCTCCATGGGCTTTTGACCTCATGGCCAGTGGGGCTCATGCTTGATGTTGGCCTTCTCCCAGCTCTCCTTGGCTGGACCCATAACAACTACACTTTCACCCTTATGCAAAAGCCACCTTGTCTTTGAAGCTTGTATTATGCATTCTCCTGGTCACCTCCCTGTCCCCCTCCTCCCCTCCCCCCAGTTCATTGAGGACTTTGGGGTCAGCCAGTCAGTGCCTGAGCTTTCAAGTTCTAGTTCCACCTTTACACATTGTGTAACTTTGAGAAAGTTGTTAATCTCTCTAAGCCTTTCTGCTTCTTTTGGTTATAAAAAAAAAAAAAAATCAGTAAGCTATCTCACAGGATTTTTTTTTTTTTTGAGGATAAAAAGAGATTATATATGTATGTAAAACTCTTCACTTTACCTGATATATAGTAAAACTTAGTAAATACTAGCTATTCGGGTGATGGTTGATATCCCAAATGCTGCCTCCATTACTGTAATAAGCATCTGAATGGCCCTTCCATACACCAGGAATCAAGTTCCCTGATTTCTTTGCTTCCAGCAACCTGGGCTTGAAGACATTCCACTTTACCAAACAATGCTGTTGGCCATCATGTGACCTTTATCATTGTCTGGAATTGTTCCACATCCGAAATTTAAAAGTTTATTATGAAGGACTGGACTTTTTTTCAACTTCCTCATTCACTTAGTGTGACTGTTTTGTTCTTTGATCTCCTTGAGACACAGTCCCTGTTCTCTCTGGCTATCAGACCTCTCGGGGCCTCCCTCCCTCCCTGTCTAGCCTTCATTCCATGGCGTACCACTCTCAGCACATCACAAGAGCACCCTTCTGAGTCTTGGAGCTCCTGTGCTGGACATTCATTCGCTGGCTCATTCCTCTCCTCCTCTGGGTGGTCCGTAGGGCTGAGCATGAGGATACAGTTGCACACTCTGATCTGGTGCCATGGCTTGCTCTGCAGCCTAGATTGGGCAGTCAGAGCTGTTCAGCTGTCCTTTTAATCTTGTGCTTACCTTCCTCTCTTCTGCAAGGGCTGTTTTCAACCTTCACTGCTCCTTTCATACTTTATTTTTACTTTATAGAGAAAATGGAGGCATGAACTCCTAGCTTCCTGCCCATGTTTGTTAATATCATTTTCTTCCCTTTCCATCATATTATGTTTGACTTCGCATCCTTTGCTTGGTACAAATACTTAGGAGTGTATAAAATGAAAAACTCCAAGCATAGGGCTGATTCCTTAATTGGAAAATCAGGTTGTAACCCTGTCTCTCTTTGCTGCCAGCTGGCCCAGGAGAGTCAGGACAATTTCCTCTAATCCTCAGAGCCTTGCATTTTATTAAAAAAAGTTTTTTGTTAATGTTTACTGATCTTTGAGAGAGTGTGAGCGGGGTAGGGGCAGAGAGAAGGAGACAGAGAATCCCAAGCAGGCTCAGCACTGTTGGCACAGAGCCGGATGCGGGGCCTGAACCCACGAACTGTGAGCTCATGACCTGAACCAAAATCAGATGCTCAACCAACCGAGCCACACGGGCGCCCCGGGACTTGCATTCTAAATGACACTATTACGTTTATTTAAATTTATTAAAGGATGGCAGTCTATTTTGAGATACAACCCTTCCCTTGGAGAATTATAGATGGAATAAAATTCTGTTCCTCCCCAACATATCCAGTGGTACTGGAGTGACAATACAAATTCTGTGCTGATGTGGGGAGTGGGGCAGGGTTTGACCATCAGACCTAGAGGAGGAAGCAGGTGGGTAAGAAGGCCTCAGGAGTAGGAGGGGCTTTGAGGTAGCTTCTGAAGTGGGCTCGGGGGAAATGCCTATGCCTTCTCAAATAGATCTACATATCTATGAATGTCTGGCTGGTGGTGGTGGTAGCAATATGGTGGTTACTTTGTCTTCTAGTTGGGAGCTCTAGTTAGGAGCATTGCTATTGGAGTAGAGAGGTATGTGCTTGGTTAGGGAGCTTCCAACCCGAAGACAGCTTCTGGGTGAGCAGGGCTTTCTGTAAGGTTGGTGCTCAATCTTGTACAACAGCCATTGGCCCGGGAGGCATAAAGATTATTGCCAGAAGTGCTGCCCTTGGTTATCTTCCCATCTGAGTTTTTCCTGGTTGGAGGAGAATGTATTGATTTCAGGGTTTGATTTTTCTGTCATTGTACTTTTTCCTTCTGTATGCATATTTGAAATACCAAAATAAAACCTCCCTGTGACCTTCTGAAGGCCTGATAAAAGAACAGATCCTGCTGTGGAAATGTATAACTTTGACCATAAACTTGGAAACCAGTGGTCAGTACTGGAAAAAATCTTAAATTATTAGTCCACACCCCTTGCCATTGATTTTTGAGTTCCCTTCCATGACAACCTGTTGTTCATGCATTTAAAAAATGTACCTAGTGTTGATTATGTATAAGGTACATTACAAGGTGCTGAGAGGGATTTGTAGAATTAACATTTTTCAGCATGATTTTGTGTCATAACCATATATCAGTACAAAGTGGGATGTGGAATTAAAGATAACCCAAAAAAAATTTCTTTAGTGTTTCTTTATTTTTGAGAGAGAGCGAGAGCATGAGCAGGGGAGGGGCAGAGAGAGAGGGAGGCACAGAATCCGAAGCAGGCTCCAGGCTCTGAGCTGTCAGCACAGAGCCTGACATGGGGCTTGAACGTATCATGACCTGAGCTGAAGTCAGATACTTAACTGATTGAGCCACCCAGGCAACCCTAAAGATAACTTTTTATGGCTATGGCCGGGGAAGGCTTTATGGAAGAGGTAGACAAGTTGGGCTGAACAAATCTCTTCACAAAATAAAAAAGCTCCTGCAGTCAGAAGGAAGTAGCTTAGTCTTGTTTTGCTTCTAAAATGAAAATTTCTTTTTGCCAACTAGTTCACAAAATGAGAACTTCTTTAAACAGACTTGCATACAGTAATTGTCTAGTAATTTGAAATACCAGCTTGGGAGAGTCAGGTTTTTTTAATTTCTTAATTTTGTAAAAGATTTTATTATTTTTCAGGAATCTTTACACCTAATGTGTAGCTTGAACTCATGACCCTGAGATCATAAGCCACATGATGTACTGACTGAGCCAGCCAGGTGCTCTAGGAGAGTCAGGTTTTTTGTTTTTTTGTTTTTGTTTGTTTGTTTGTTTGTTTGTTTGTTTGTTTTTTAAGAAACTTTTCCCCAAACAACGTGTATACCTTCCTACAGAATATGTAAAATATGGGTTGAAAGTGATTTCAATCTAATTGATAGTTTCCACTTAATTTGTGCATCAGAATTTAAACATTTGAGTTGAGACTTCATGCCCATAGATCTTTTAAATTCACATTCTGTGGGACTGTAAATTTACTATGCATTTAATAACTCATACTCAAATCAGAAGTCTTTTTGCTTATGACCAGCCTAACTAAAGAAAAGAACAGCAGAATTAGAGGTACAGTTTGTAGAGTGGTTTTGAATAAAGAAGAGTGAATGATTGGGCCTGTGTGTCTTGGGAAATAAATTATAGCCCAGTGTCTCCCCCACCTTTTCTGGCTGACACATCTGAATCCTGGAGAAGTTCAGTGACTTGTTCCTAGTTACAATGTGTGGGCCACAGCTGGGATTAGGTCTCTTGATTCTTAGGCGGCTTCTACTATAAGAGAAGGAAAAAAAGGTGGGGTTAGGGGGCACGGGGCACCAGGAGCCAGAGCAGGGAGAGAGACCTACTGGAATTTCAAGTATTCATCAGGGGTTGTTTTTTCCCCAGCTTCGTGGGAGCTCTAAAAGAATGTTGAGATGTGGCTCTTGCTTTCAGGAAGCTTCTATAATGTAATTTTCCGTGAATTTCCAGCCAAGGGCCAGTGCCCCAGCTAGCAGGCCCCTTTGTTTCCTTTTGTGGTCTCTATGCTGCGTTGTTTTCTTAATTTGCCCTGTTCTATATATTATTTATCTTGAAGGGTGCTTCAGACCTCCCACTGCCACCACACATTTCCTTTCTTTTAATAAACACTGAGGATTGCTAATGCAAAGAAAGTTCCACAGGTAGTCATACCAGAGGACATGGCTATTATTTTGATAAGTCAGACCTTAGGAGTGTGGAAAAACATTTTCAAACCCTTGAAGGTGAGGATATTTTTGATGTCTCTCCCTTTTCTGGGGAAAAAAAAATCCTTAATTATGTACAACTTAGTTTTCAGTGTTTCACTTGTAAGTATTGCTATTTTGGTTTGCTTAATTTTGGCAAAAGGGAACCACCTTCAGAAACAGCGTTGCTTTGAGGTCAGATATATGTTTTGATGGGAGATGCTCCTTCTAGTGGAGTGCATACAAACTCAGGATAACTGGATAATAAGATTTTGTTACCAGGAGATTTTAAGGTTAATTCAGGTGTTGACTTGAAGGGGTATTAGGAAATGTAGCATTCCTTCCCTACTGTCTCATTGCCTGATGTCACATGAATTTAACTGTGTTTTCTGTTTCTGTGTTTCTTGTGAATGAAAATCTATAGGAATGTTCCTTGTAACTTATAAACTGCTATAAATGTTGGCTAATTGCTTGATTTGGAGGAAGTCGCTCATCTGTGTTCATTGCAGCCTAGTTAAATCTGTCAACAAATACGGAGAACAGAGTGGGTACAAAGCCTGTGTTCTGGCTTCTGTTTGTATTAAAGAATTAACATAGTCCCTGCCCTCAGCTCACAGATTCCACTTGGAATTGTGTAAACAGGCAGTATGGCACTCCAGAAGAGGAGAATTTTAACGCTATGTTACTCTGATTTCAGACAAGGTGGTCATGGTTACGATGCTGCCATTGTGACTGCAAACCAGAACAGATTTGGTCTTGCATTTAAATCCTCCCTGTTTTACTTAGGGTGATCTTTGTTATAATTTGCATATCATTGTAATTACTGTGTAGAATGCTAACACATAACATGGAGATGTTGTGCCTATCCCCAAAGACTTTGTGTTAAAGGAGAAATCCAAAAAGTGAAAGTAAGCTTGGTAGTTTATTTAACTTCTGGGCCTTTTAAAAGGAAGAACCTATGGTATTTGGGAAACTTAGATGTTGAATGATAGTAGGAAAATAAGGAAATCTAGGTCACTTCGGGTCATTGGTTGTCTAGGGTTAACATTATTTATTCACATTTTATTTTCTTTTAAATGAAAATTATAGCAACTTTCCCCCATTAGAGAATTTCAGAGCCTGATCTAGGGGCTAGTCTTTTCTCTCTTCCTCGAAAGTATATAATTTAAAGAAATAGAAGCTGAAGTTACTTTTGTACTCAGGTACACTCAGTTAAAGTTTCTCCAGGTCATAGTTCAAATAAGTCTTGGAAAAAAAACTTAAGCTTTTCCCCTTGACTTGCTATTTATGGAGGAAAGCAGGAACTGGAAAGAAAAATTACAGTGGCTATCTGATAGCCTCTTTCACTTAACTCAAGACCACTGATGTGGAAGATGTGACTATCCTGAAAATAGCTGAGCTCCCCAAAGTAGGCATCCAGGGAGTCTGGGATGAGATGCCCAAGCCTGTGTCTCCTAGTCCTCGCCCTGTGGGACATGTCTTTCCCATGGCAAAGCAGATATGCTGTGGGTTGGAGATGACCAGGGTGATTAATCAGGGGCAGCCTCACTGCCATGGTGGGGCCTGAGCCAGTCTATGATCCAGGGAAGTACAGGGCTCTGGGAGAGCTCACTAAGGGACCATAGCCAAGCTCTGTTGGCACGACTCCATCAATAATTTTCTTTTATTTTTGAAGTATGTTGTCTTTGTTAAATGACAAACCTTGAAGGTTGATTGATTTGGAAAAGAAAAAATCTAAGCTTAGCAGGCATCTATTATTGAATTTTGTCCACCATTTTTTACACAACATATTTCAGTGTTTCTTTTAAGCATGATCATAGAAATTGGTGTTGCCACAATTTGGTGGTCTTCCCAGGTTCAGTGCTTGCCTTTCAGGTGAAACCCAAATCTTTGCTGAAGTAGCATTTTAATTTTTTTAAGTTTTTAAATTTATTTTGAGAGAGAAAGAACATGGGTGTGCCTGAGTGGGGTCGAGGGGCAGAGAGAGAATCCATAGCAGGCTCCATGCTGTCAGCACAGAGCTTGATGCAGGGCATGAACCTACAAACTGTGAGATCATGACCTGAGCCAAAACCAAGAGTCGGACACTCAACTGACTGAGCCACCTGGGTGCCCCTCACTGAAGCAGACTTTTTAAAAAAAATTAGGTTGTAAGCCTTTTGTGTGTGGAGACTTGTTTTGTAAAGTGATTTAACTCCATTAAACTTTAGCTTTCTCCAAATTCTGCTTAAAATACTGTCTTCCTGGTATCTCTAGGGTGGGTTGGTTTGTTGTTGATTTTTGTTTGTTGGTTTGATTGCTCTTGCCCTTTCACTTTCTGAGAGGATTGGAAGGAGAAGACCCTTGTTGGGGGCCTGCAGATTTGGATTCTGGCCGTGCTGTTAATTAGCTGTGTGACCCTGGGCAGTCAGCCTTCCAGGGTCTCTGTTTCTTCGTCAGGGAAACAAAGGGCTTGGAAAAATAAATACAGGCCTGGACCAAATGATAGAAGGTCACGCTGGGTGCTTATGTTGTGTGACTCTGTGAATGGCAGCACTTTGAGACTCTTGGCTCTCCGTGGTCCCCACAAAGGCTCTGTTTCACTCTGGGATTGAGCAGTTGTGCGGGGTGTTAGTTACATTGAGGCCATTTCAAGCATTCAAGCTCACTAGGCAGGTGGAGCCCTCTTCTCCCCAGCAGTTTCTCCCTCTTTCCCTTCCCTTCTCTCCTCTCTCTCTCTCTCTCTCCTTTTTTCCAAGACCAACCTGCTTGCCTTCCACCTTCCTGTCCTTAGTGCGTTAACAACGGTGTGATGGGTAACACAACCTACTCGGATTCATGACCACTGGGAGTTGTCCAGCCATCTCCTCTGAGTTCCTGGAGGGAAGAGAGCTACTGGAGACTCAGCGATGAAATAATGGCCCTTTGTCTGTCTTTTGCTATAGGGATGGTTTTAGGTTTCATCTTAGGCCTGGGCCATTGTGGTGTTTTTACATGCTCAGTACAACCCTGTTTAAAAATGCAGCTTATCGTTTAAAGGATTCAGCTGTAGCACCACAGACGGTTCTACTTTCTTCCCCACCCCCCACCCCCCCCCCCCCCACCCCCAGTCCTAACTATATGTAGTAAAAACCCACTGTAATGTATGCTGTTTGATTGGGTCCCCTGACATCAGCTTTAAAATGTGTTTCCATTGTATTTATTTTATAAATGTTTATAAGGTTATGTTTTAATCTGATAAACTTACAAAACATTTTCCTTGTGGTTGTATAATCAGTAGCATCTGTAAAACGTGCCTTTAAACATGTAGCTTTCTTCTTAACCATTATCTTGTTGATTCTCTGTTCTAATGTTTTCTTTTGATGAACTGGGGTTAGGAGACCTGAATTCCTGTGCCAAACATCTTACAGTAACATGCCCAGATTTAGCCTCGTAACCTTAATTAGATGTGGAATGCTGAGAATGCCCTGGTGTGAGTTTTTTTTTTAAACTTTTATAACAAGACAGTGAACTTTTGATCACTTCATTAAATGTTATAAAATACTCCTTGTGTCTTTAGCATTTAGTTTCCCATCTTAGTCTCTTCAGAGAAAAATAATGTAAAACTCAAGGTACCTTTATATTCTCCTAAGCAATGTGTTAGGGCACAGGTTATCTTTTGTGTCAGTATGCAAGTTATATTCCAACTCATAACCCTTAATTCCTCTTCCCTCCCCTCCTTTTCTCTTTAGAAGCAAAAGAGTGTTGAAAATGTTAAAGGCTGTGCTGAAAAAGAGCCGAGAGGGAGGAAAGGGGAGCAGGAAGGAGACAGGTACGTACAGGAATGAGCTGAACAAGCAGGTGGGTATGGGACATCAACACCTGCTCACTCTAGGCTGGACAGATGCCCTTGCATCGGGAATGGGTCCCAAGGAGTGCTCTGGGTGAGAATGCACATAATCCTGGAAGCCATGAGAAATTAAATACATTTCTGAGCTCTTTTATGGGAAGTGACTTTGAAAACTGAGTTTGGGTTACGAACCAAATCCTTTCCACAGAACGCTTGGAAGGTTCATAATTTTAACAGAACATTCAGATCCAGAGGCAGTCAGAGTTAAGACATGGAGGGATAGCAGGTGTGTCCAGGAATTTGATTTCTAGAAAGCCCTTTCCCTTTTCCCACACACGATTTCATTTTATATGTTTGACCAACTGCTGGCTGACTGGTCCTCCTCTTTTGAGTATCAAATTTTCCGCCTAACAGGTGTAGCCTCACTCAGTGCCAGACTGCTAGTTTTCATTATGATGAGAGCTACTTAATTTGCCTTGGATTTCATTCCTGTTGATAGAGTTCTGGTGCATATGTAGTCATTGTGACTCTTCACTGCATTCCATGTGATAAACTCCTCAGGTTATTTTGGTGGCCACTAGTGGTCTGTTTCTCTTGCTAGGAAAATTACATATTTTTTACCATTATTGTACAATAAAAAAATCTGTTAGCATTGATTGATTTCCCCAAGATGTGCTATTTCACTCTGCAAACTCACGATGATCTGGAGTTGGAAAGTGGCTGGTTTTCTGAGTTATTGTATACTGAATAACATTGCAGTTTTAATTTCTATTTTTTTTATGTTTATTTATTTAGAGAGAGAGCATCTGTGTGCGCACACATGCCAGGAAAGGGCAGAGCGAGTGAGCGAGAGAGAGAGAGAGAGAGGGAGAGAGAATCCTAAGCAGGGATACTCCATGCTCACAGTGCAGAGCCCAGCACGGGGCTTGGTCTCATGCATGAATGGTGAGATGATGAACTGAGCCGAGATCAAGAGTTGGACGCTTCACTGACTGAGCCACCAGGCGTCCTGTAATTTCTATTAAAGTATAAATAAGTACACTTATTACCAAAACATCACTGAATTATAGTTAACTCTTCAATTGAAAAGATGTTGCGGGGCGCCTGGGTGGCTCAGTCGGTTAAGCGTCCGACTTCGGCTCAGGTCACGATCTCGCGGTCCGTGAGTTCGAGCCCCGTGTCGGGCTCTGGGCTGATGGCTCAGAGCCTGGAGCCTGCTTCCGATTCTGTGTCTCCCTCTCTCTCTGCCCCTCCCCCGTTCACGCTCTGTCTCTCTCTGTCTCAAAAATAAATAAAAAAACATTAAAAAAAAATTTTAGAAAAGATGTTGCAATAGCTTTTATTACATAATGTTAGTATGTAATATGTATGTGTGATTCATAATGTATGTTATGTAATGTTAAGGATCATGTTAATATGTGTTGTTTCTGTACTTAAGAGAATAGGTGGGCTTAAACTTTTTAGTTATATGGAATTTAGACACATTTTCTATTAATTAACCCTTAAACCAAAAAGTCTGCAAAATGTCAAACTTACTTGAAAAGTAGAGTCTTTAGGAGTGCCTGGGTGGCTCAGTTGGTTGAGTATCTGACTTTGGCTTAGGTCATGATCTCACGGTTGTGAGTTCGAGCCCCGCATCCGGCTCTCTTGCTGTCAGTGCAGAGCCTGCTTTGGATTCTCTCTCTCTCTCTCTCTCTCTCTCTCTCTCTCTCTCTCTTTCTGTTCCTCCCCTGCTCATGCTCGCTCTCTCAAATAAATATTTAAAAAAAGATACCCTTTATTGTAAAGTTACTGTTAAGATTCTATTAGAAGCTTCTCATTAATACCTGTATAGCAGATACAAAAAAAAGAAACCAGTTTTTAACGATAGAAACGAGAGACCATATTCTACTTTTAATCTTAAAAAACCAATCCCTGCCTTTTGAATAATTAATTAGAATGGTTACTATAGAGATTTTTCAGTACACATGATTTCTATCCAGGAGGATATTCACCCTCTGCTGGGGCAAGGCCAAAATATCCTTCTTTTGATTTCTCTGAAAGCTGTTTAAAAAAATTTCCCTCCCCAGTTTTGGCTTGTCTGACACTCATGCTAGGGACTTTGTTAGTTGCTTCTTTACATGCCTTTGGAATTTTCAGCATTAAATTGGGTCCTAAGCCGTCTATCTAGCTGGAGCTGCCCAACCACTGGCCTGGATCTCCAAGCCAAATGATGTGGGGCACCCTGCCTTTCAGAAGGGCCAGACCGTGAACATAGTTTGCATTTGTAACTTTTCCAGTTTTAGAGCATGTGATTTTGGGTTCATTTCCCCCTCTGGTTGTTAAGAGCAACTACTGTTTTTTTCTGAATCATTTCTTCATAATAATTCCCACACTATGGCTTTTCACTAATGCAAACCAACTTGAAAAAGCAATGGGAACATTTCTCATAAAACATCTGTATGGTATGTGCCTTTTTTCTCTTAACTAGAATCTGGTTGTGGTAGTTGGGGAACAAAGCAGATGGAATTTTAAATCTTGATGAAGTTATGTCACAAGATGATTGAGGAAAATACTTGGAATTTGACCATTCGTATGTTAAGTTCAGTGCCAACTCTCATTATATAAGTAGATCATAGCTAAGTTTCTCTGTAAATTAAAGCTGGTTAATCTATGGAGACTGCTCTGAGACTTGGGTAATAATATCTCCTACAAATGGAAAAATTTTGCTCTCCTGTTTCCAATTAAAACCAATCTTTGTTGCAAAGACAAAGGAAAATTCATTTTTATGTACTTGAACTCACAATTACAGAAATTTAGGAAATATTTATGTCTAAAGTACTGAGCTTCGCTTTTTATACATGTCTTGTAGGTTGTTTTTACAATCTCGAACTATACTTTTTTTTTTTTTAATCGAATCAGCTTTGAGAATTTGGAAAACATAATCACTGAGTTAAATTTAGTATTCTTCAAAGGAAAGCAGACATTTTTTCAGAAATATATATTGAAAAGTCATTACATCCTCAGTTCCTAATCCCTAAAAGAAAATGTCACATATGTGTACTTTAAATTATTGGTAAAATTTTAGGTATTGAAATTTGTATGTATATAATGGTATTTGAAATAACGTATGTTGAGTATTAAACTGTTAAAAGCCATTGGGTGAACTCTGAAAATGGTGAAATTCTTTTTTTTAATTATGCTTTTTATAATGTAGGGAATGCTTATAGCTAAGCAAAACGTGTTTTCTGGAGGCTGTTGAACTGTGTCAGAGAATGCAGTATTAAAAACTTGAAAATGTTTTTTGGGAAAGTACATTTGCTTTGTCCCCACCATTCCATCAGTGCAAATGAGTACTGTATTTCTCTTGACCTTGAGTTAGGCCCAAGGGAGCAAAAATCAATATTAAACCACAACGTGGGGAGAGCTAGATGAGGGCATCTATTTTTTTTTTCCCTTCCCTGCTCTTATGTTAAGGCCTTGATCTAAAGCAAATGTATTTATTTTGAAGCTCTCCAGAGAGGAGCGACCACGTCTTTTTAAGTGACCTTTGCTATCAAAAAACTTTCATGTTACTATTATTAAACCTACTTAATTTAAAGATGAAGTAATTGCTGTGAGTATATTGAGAGTATTCTGATATAAGTATGGACCAAGTAAGAGTTTAGAGTCGATAAAAGAGCAATGTAGGGAATTAATATTTTTTCTATAGAACAGCACTGTTTAGAAAACCAATAGGGAAAAGCCCCATTTTATAATAGAAACAAAAACTTTCATAGATCAACCTAAGAAAAAATGTACAAGCCTTACATTGAAAAAAAAAAAAATAAAATAAAACTTTGCTGAAGCACTTACAGGAAGACTTGAATAAATGGAAAGAAATACTGTGTTTTCCAAGTGGACAAAGGCATTATTTTAAACCGATTAACTCTCATAGAATTACCTATACATTTCATTTAATCACTAATGAAACCCTATTTTATTTTTAAAGACATTGTTTATTTTGTTTTTGAGAGAGAGAGAGAGCATACGCATGCAAGTTGGGAAGGGGCTGAGAGAGAGCGGGACAGTTTCTGAAGCCGGCTCTGTGCTGACAGCAGAGAGCCTGATGCAGGGTTTGAACTCACAAACTGTGAGATCATGACCAGAGCCGAAGTCAGATACTTTAACCAGGTGCCCTAAAGACATGGTTCTTTTAGAGAAGTTTTAGGTTCATAGCAAAATTGAGCAGAAGGTACAGAGGTTTCCCATATATCCTCTGCCCCCACTTACTCACAGCCTCCCCCCGTGATCAACACCCCCACCAGAGTAGTACATTTGTTACGATAGATGAACCTACACTGACACATCACAATCACCCAAATCCCATAGTTTACATTAGGGTTCACTCTTGATGTGGTACATTCTATGGGTTTGGACAAATGTGTAATGACCTGTACCTATTATAGTATCCTACAGAGTATTTTCACTGCTCAAAAAAATCCTGTCATTTTTTTTTTTAACACAACATAGCCAATTGATTTAAAAATTCATCTGGGAGAAAACATGGTTAAAAATAGCCAAAGAATAACTGAAAGTGTGGGGCAAGTGTATCTAAATGACTGAGCCTGGTTCCCATGCTGGGTTCTAGCTGCAGAAGTGGGACAGGTGTGTATTTTGACTTCTTAACTTTTACAGGGTGGACTTCACCTCCCACTGACACATGCATTGAAGAGGATTCTTCTGTCCTAGACATTGGCAGGTCCCCTCCACTTCAGAAACCAAGCACAAATCTGTAGGATAGCTCATTGGAATAGCTGCCACTTCCAGAGTGAATAAATGAGTTGGCTAGTTTTTTGGACTTTTTTTTTTTTTCCTATTGGGCTCCCAGAAATGAAACCTAATTTTTTGCTAACATCTTTGATATAATTGCAGCTTACAGTTGCTAGCAGTTTGGGTTTTTTCTTTTAATCCTGGAGACAGTGGCATCCTTCTGGAAGCAATAGGCAAGACCTGTTGCCCTCCTAGAGAGGGTTCGTCCCTCTCTCTGTATCCCTCCCTTCTGCTCTGTGCTAAGCTTGAAACCGTAGTCTTTTGCCCTATCCAACTTTTGCAATTGTTCTGTTTTGGTGGGGAAGAAGCTCCAAGTTGAGGAAGAAGAACAAAGTTTGGTGAACTTCTAATTGAAGCACTGCCTCAATTAAAATATAGACTGAGTAAAGAAGGGTTGCTTAATATGCCCAAATAATTGTTTATTAGCCTTTTTCTTTCAGTTTAATTATTTGTGTTCTTTTTTTTCAGCAGGGAGGCTTAGTTTGAAGCAATTTATTAAAAAAAAAAAAACACATTTGACCTTCACCTTTTCATCGTTAAAACCCAGCTGGTCGGCTAAGTGCACTTGTAATGGTGTTAATTAAGGCATTGGATAGTCTCTAAACTTGAATGTGTACTGAATTAATCTGTTAGCTTTGCATCTAATCCTTCACTTTGAATTTGTAGTAAAAGGAAGCTGTTTGCCTCTAAAGTTTAAAAGCCACTGATGTGATTGTTAAATGTGGTATTTTAAGCCATTCCAGGCTGCAGTCTGGTTTTCAGTGGTACCTTCTAAAAATGCCTCCATACAAACGATGCTTTGTTTTGTCCGGAAAATATGAAGCTGCTTTTGATTATTCTGTGCTGCATTGCCCATTTTCTGTGGTTGTGGACTATTATTTAGGAATTTAGTGCAGTGACTGTCTTGCTGAGCTATGGATATATGGTATCGTGTTGTTAACGGACTCCAAAAATGTTTCCCAAGCAACAAAACAGGCAGAAATAGTTCAATCTAAAGGTATTGTATTTCTCTTTACCAGGGCACTTAAGAAAATTCTGTAAAATATTGGGACATGATATAAAAACAGAATAGAAACCAGGTTGGTTTTTGGTAAAGTCAGGAATGCTGTTCCCTCTGGTTTGATTGGTTCCTTCACCATTTTTTCTTGGTTGTCTATGCATGTCTCAAAGTCTATAAAAAGCACAGACTTTGGAATTAGAAGTCACAGATTCAAATCCCAGCTTGATCACCTCCTAGTTTACTTGAATTTGGACAAATTTATTCACTAAGCTACCTTACAGGGGTGTTGTCAGGGTTAAATACAAGGACCTTTTTGCAGAAGTCTCACTTGACACATGGCTTCTGCTAAATATTCAGTAGAGCTTTGCTTTCCTTAGAACACTGTGTGGTGCCTTGAAGAACAAACAAAACCCTTGTAAAGCTTCTTGTTCTTTCCTTGAAGAGAAGGTGGGACTGCTCTCAGGAGTGATGTTCTAGAAGCTTCTTTCCATGACTTCCCATTTCCAAATACTCTGCCATCGCCTTTGCATACTGAAGTCTTTTTGTGCCATCTTTACCCTTTCCCTCATAATAAAACTGAGAAAGCTGAGTCATTTGTCTGTTGTATGGTGGTCTATTCTTTAGAAGTCCTTTACCTTTTAGCCTATATCAGGTACTGCCATTTTATCCTTTTTCTTTGTGAAATTAAATGAAAAGCCTCTTTCCTTTGCTTAAAGAGGTTTTGGGAGTCAGCGAGCAGCTTTAAGAATAGATTTCTAAGTACAGTTTATGTAGTTTCTGAGATGTTTCATTTCAACACTTCCTTAATTAATGAAGGTCTTCCTGTTTAGAAGGCTCTGCCTTCCATCCTCTTTGTACCTTTTCCATATGTTTTAGGGAACTATAAAGGATGAAAGAGAGAAGGAAGAGAACAAATACTTAGCATTTATCATGTGTTAGGTGCCTACACATAATGGAGCAAGCTGGTTCATCCTGAACAGCCTGTTTCCTGTGAAGGGCATAATTAGTGAAAGCTCTGGACACAGAAAGTGAAATCAAGACCCCGCCTGGATCTTCTTTGTTTTTTGGCCAGTAAGACTTCCAAGACTTCCATCATAAAGTTTGTGGCAGAATTCTCAAACAACAGCACTTATTTACTTGGGTCCTTCTTTGCATGTATAGTTGACCACGAAACAATGCAGGGATTAGGGATTCCCGACCCCCACATAGTTGAAAATCAACATGTAACTTTTCACTCCCCAAAACTTAACTACTAATAACCTATTGGACTGGAAGCCTTATCAATAACATAAACAGTCTATTAACATATATTTTATACATAGTATTATATGCTGTATTCTTAAAATAAGGTAAGCTAGAAAAAAAATTTGCTAGGAAAATCCTAAGGAAGAGAAAAATATATATTTACAGTACTGACTGTATTTATTGAAGAAAAAAAATCCACGTATAAGTGGACCAATGCAGTTCAAACCTGTGTTGTTCAAGGGCCAACTGTATATGTGTAAATGTAGTAGGAAACTTAATAGAGAAATACAAAGTAACAACTCAGAGTCCAGTTTTTTGGGTCAAATCTAATTTCATTTATAAATACCATATTAAAAAATTTTTTTTAATGTTTATTTTTGAGAGAGAGAGGGAGACAGAGTGCAAGTGGGGGAGGGGCAGAGAGAGAGGGCGGCACAGAATTTGAAGCAGGCTCCAGGCTCTGAGCTGTCAGCACAGAGTCTGATGCTGAGCTCGAGCCCACAAACACAAGATCATGATGTGAGCGGAAGTTCGATGCTTAACCGACTGAGTCACCCAGGAGCCCCTAAATATTTTTTATTTTTTTATTTTAATTTTTTAAAATACTTCCTTTGAGGGAGACAGTGTGTGTGTGCAAGTGGAGGAGGAGCTGAGAGAGAGGGAGAAAGCAAATCCCAAGCAGGCTCCGCGCTGTCTGAGCAGAGCCTGACATGAGGTTCAGTTCTACCAACCATGAGATCATGATCCAAGCTGAAATTAAGAGTCAGTTGCTTAACTGAATGACCCACCCAGGCGCCCCTGGTTTTTATTTATTGTTTTATTTTATTAAAAAAATTTTTTTTAATGTTTATTTATTTTTGAGGGAGAGAGACAGAGCGTGAGCAGGGGAGGGGCAGAGAGTGAGGGAGGCACAGGATTGGAAGCAGGCTCCGAGCCAGCAGCACAGAGCCTGATGCGGGGCTCGAACTCACAAGCTGTGGGATCATGACCTGAGCTGAAGTCAGATGTTCAACTGACTGAGCCACCCAGGCACCCCTGGTTTTAATTTTTTTAAGTAGGCATCGTGCCCAGCATGGAATCCAATGCAAGGCTTGAACTCATGACCCTGAGATCAAGAATTGGATACCTAACTGAGCCACCCAGATGCCCCTATCAATACTTTTTAAAAAATAAAGTTGCTTTTCTGTAAACAAATAAACCCCCCAAACAATGGTCTTATTTTCTATATATCGAGTTTATAAAGAACTTTGTCATGTGTAATTTCTTAATTCTCATAGAAGCTCTATATTTGAATTTTTATGTGACCAATTTGCATTTTCTAGGAGAATTCCAAGGTTTTATTTCTCTTCTACAGGAATATAAAAATCTTGATTTCATATAATCTACTGGAAAATATAGTTTCTGAGGGGGGAGGTAAGCTACCAAAGATTTGATCTAGATTGACTTTTTTTTTTTTCTTTTTGTTCTGTGAAGGATGATATGAACTTATTATTCCTCTTAGGAGGGTGAGGCTTTGACCTTGCATTTGTCCTGCAGCTGATGGATGGCCCCTAGGGGTAATCAGTTGGGTAGCCCTAGCCTTGGTGTAGAGCTTTAAATTGAGAAACCTTTATTCACATCTGAAATCATGGCATTGGAAAGTAGGTCTCTATCCCACATTTCTCCCTGCTTTGGTAGCAGGCTAGTTGTGAAACAGCCATTAAAGGTGCTGGTGTAGACTCGGAGAATTCTTTTTTTTTTTTTTTTTTTTAATTTTAAAGTTTATGTATTTTTGAGAAAGAGTGTGAGTGGGGGAGGGGCAGAGAGAGGAGGAGACACAGAATCTGAAGCAGGCTCCAGGCTCTGAGCTGTCAGTACAGAGCTTGATGCGGGCCTCGAACCTATGAACTGTGGGATCATGACTCGAGCTGAAGTCGGATGCCTAGCCAACTGAGCCACACAGATGTGCCCCTAGAGTTGGAGAATTTTTAAGTTTTGGTGACCGCAGCGCTATTTTAGGGGTAAAAATAAGACATGAGCAGTTGGTTTTTAATTCTTTACTTTCAAGTTTATTTATGCCAAAGTTTCCCATCTTTTTTTAAAAAAAAAAAATTTTTTTTTTTAACGTTTATTTATTTTTGAGACAGAGAGAGACAGAGCATGAACAGGGGAGGGGCAGAGAGAGAGGGAGACACAGAATCTGAAACAGGCTGCAGGCTCTGAGCGGTCAGCACAGAGCCCGACGTGGGGCTCGAACTCACAGGCGGTGAGATCATGACCTGAGCCGAAGTCGGACGCTTAACCGACCAAGCCACCCAGGCGCCCCAAAAGTTTCCCATCTTTAAGGGAGTTTGGGGACACCAAACTGCTGGATTTGGTATATAATGACGGTCTTTGTGTCCTGAGACTGTCCTGGAACACAGAGTACTTAGGAAGGATGATGTCTCTGATAGGGGATACATACATAGGTGGCTGTAATAGTTTGAGCACTTGTCTGGAGTTTTTATAGATAAGGAGCCGACCGGCAGCAGAGGCTAGGAGCCAGGATGCAAACTCCTGAGTAAGGATGGGAGAGAGCTACCTGTATATTGCTGATTTCCGATGATTGCACTTCTATTTCAGTTCTCAAAATTGAACAATTTATATGTTAATAATTTTTGTCTTTGGGCACCTGGGTGGCTCAGTTGGTTAAGTGTCTGATTTCAGCTCAGGTCATGATTTCACGGTTCATGAATTTGAGCCCCAAATCGGGCTCTGCATTGACAGTGACAGTCACGATGGGATTCTCTCTCCTTCTGTCTCTGCCCCTCCCCTGCTAACAGTCTCTCTCTCACAGAAATTAAATAAATAAACTTTAAAAGGGGCTTCTTTGTCCCTACCTCTCACTGCCCCCCCAAGAAAATTTTGTAGATAACTTTTGAGTTATATAGAAAATTTATTTCCAAGTGTCAGATATTAAAAATATATATATTTGTTTGATGGTATGTTTTCTTATTGTCTTAGTTCATGCTGCCATAACAAAATACCATGGACTGAGTGGCTTAAAAAACAGAAATTTATTTTCTCACAGTTCTGGAGGCCAGATGTCTGATACCAGAGCACCAGTATTGTTGGGTTTTGGGGAAGACTCTGTTTTGTAGACGGTTGCCTTCCTGTGTCCTCAAATGGTGAGAGAGACCACAAGCTCTCTGGTACCCCTTCTTAGAAGGACACTAATTCCATCATGAGGGCCCCACCCTCGTGATGTCATTTACAACTAATTATCTCCCAAGGGCCCCATCTCCAAATACCATCATATGGGGATTTGGGGCTTCAATAAATGAATTTTCAGGGGACACAATTCAGCCCACAGCACTTATCTCTATTCTAATTACAAATGTAATATTGTATTTCATTGATTATAAAACACACCATTATTTCATGTACCTCTAAGGAAGAAAGACCTACTGACCTACTGACATAATACTTTATTAATTAAAATGTTCATTTGACTTAAGTTTTCCCTTTTTCAGAGAGTTATTTTTACATATCTTAATCTTTTTCATAAAACTGAAAGAAAATATAAACAGGTTGGTTAAGGCATTTCTAATTTATATTCAGAGCCTTATTTTTGTAAGTCCTTATTTTTTTTTTAACCTAGTTGTCACCATCCATTTTTCTACACACTACATTATCTTACCTGCCTTTGAGAGCATTAATGATAGAGTGTTTTTTGAGTCGGTTACTATATTCTCCAGGGCTTTCTTCCAAGCTGAAGATCTTCATTCTGCATATTTGTTACTATCCTTTCATGATCTCCAAAGGAGATTTTAATGGAAAGTTTTCAGATAAAATCCAGGGTTCTTCTTCATTCCACAGTTGATCTTAAGTTCTTTGTTGACTGAAACCTGGAAAGGCTTAAAATTGTCTGGTCACCCTAGGTTTGTGGTCAGTGGCCTCCACATTACAATCACTGCTTGGCTGATAGTGATTTTTAAGATGCCATCGACTGTTAACATACATTTTGGTAGTGAAAACAAATATAGGTCTTTGAATCTATGCCCAATATAGCATGTGTTTATTGTAAAAAATTTGGAAAATACTAATAAGAATAAAGAAAAAAACCCAGGATATTCCTTGTCTTTTGCCTTACCTCTCCAATGCCATTAGTCTTTGATCAATGCCTAATATTTTATTGAACTCATATACCATGATTTTGCTTGGGTATGTGCTTTTCTCATTCATTGAAAACAAAACAGAAACAACCTCTGGAAAATAGGTATCTGTATACAAATCTCTGATTATTTTAGTAGAATGTTTCTAGGCAAGGAATTAATAGTGCAAGTAAGCAAACTTTTCAGAAGCTGGTCGTACCTCTTGCCAAATTGTTTTCCAGGAGGATTGTATTCATTGCCACCTGTGTAAGCAGTATGTGCATGTGCCTGCTTGTGTGACTCTTACTAGTATTGGGTATTTGTAGGTTTTAACAATCTTTGCCAATTTTATAACTTAAAACATGTTATTTGCTTTTATTTAGCTTTTTTTTTTAGATTGGTAGACCTCTTAAGTATTTAGTGCCCATTTATATTTTCTCTTTATTGTCTTTTTATGCCCGTGTCTAGTTGACTCTTGAACAACATGGGGGTTAGAGACACCAACCCTCCACCTCCCTCCCTGCCACAGTCAAAAATTTGAGTATAACTTTTGACTCCCCAAAACTTAATTAATAGCCTGTTTTTGACCAGACTTCCTGATAACATAAACATTAACACATTTTGTATATTTATTACTGTATTCTTAAAAAACAATAAGCTAGAGAAAAAAAGGTTAAAATCATAAAGAAAATATTTACAATATTTACAATATTGTACTGTATTTACTGAAAAAAAATCTGTACTGTATTTACTGAAAAATTTACAATATTTACAATATTGTACTGTATTTACTGAAAAAAAAAATCTGCACTTAAGTGGACCCATGCAGTTCAAATCCGTGTTGTTCAAGAATCAACTGTTTATTTTTTTTATCTGTTGGGAATGTGAGAGGCTCTTCATTCTGGTTCTTCCCTTTTCCTAGTATGGCCCCTGGTATGTCAGAATGGGGTTTCTTTATAAAGTCACTCACCAAAGAATTTTTATTGAACTTACTAAAACTTGCCTGTGTTCCATTGGTAGAAGTGTCCCCTGCATTGTTGAAGTTTCAGTTTGTGCTGAGGCTGGAGATATGTTAGTCTGATTGGTTCTATTTAATAAATTTATAGAGAAACCAAAATAAAAGCATAAAACCAACTCAAAATGAATCATCAAGTTTTTCACAGTACTTGATAGCATTCTGTCTCTGTGCACAGTCAAAAAGTCTAAATACCTCCTACCACCTGGAGGTGCCCGAAGCTGGACTCCTGGTGAGTTGCTAACAGCAGGCAGGGATAGTTCCAGATAATTAGCATCTCCTTAATAAATTGCTGTATTCTCAAGTGTAAAAGTTTTTAATCCATGGCTCAAAATCTTAGATTGTTATGTGTAAGGATTCTTTTTCAAACTAAGGTAAAATAATGAAAGGATTTAGATCTAGAGGAGTCTTAAGAAATTCACTGTCTTCATTTTTTTGAGGAATATTTGGAAAAGAGGCACTGAGCAACTGTCCAGCATTATATAGCTAGTTAAAACAAACATGGAGTCCAAGTGTAGTTTCTGACTCCAGACTAGTTCAGTTTCTATGTCTCTGGCTAGCTGCATTATTTTTGTTTCTAGCACTGAATAAATAGAAAACCTGTCCCTGAGATAGAAGATAGATTTCCTATATATTTATAATTTTTCTCTACAGGGATTATTTTGATTTCCACCCTGCCCCAGCCCCAAAGGATTATTTCTGAGTTTCTTACGTGGTCTTTATCTAGACCCAGTAACTGTGAGTGATATGTCTTCTTTTTCTTTATCTTAAGGACCATTTCTGCTTGGTGTCTTTGAGACTGTTACAAATCAGCCCTATTTAGTTTTTGTAAAGCCATTAAAATACCGTAAATGTAATAGTTAAATATAATGCAATTATTTTTTAAAAAGCTATACAATGGTATTAGAAATAGACAGCATTCCTATTTCTTCTCGGCTTTTTCCTTTGTACTCCCTAAAGGCAATTAACATTCATAGTTTATTTGATCTAAGTATTTTCTATGCATATATGTGTATATGTACACACATATGTACATGTGTAGATCCTTAAGAAAATCCAGACTTTACAGTGTTTTATTTTGCAGATTTGTTGATTGTGTTTTTAGACCTTTTTCATATTAGCACACACTAATATATAGGCTTTTAAAAAGTTGCTCAGTATTTATTACATTGGACAGGTAGCCTGTGGTTTCTTTATTCCCCTGTTGATGGTTGTATCTCTTTTGTTGTCATCATTATCATTAGTGCTAGACTGAACTTCCTTGTACATACCTGTCTGCGCTTTCATAAAAATAACTATAAGAAAAAGTTAGTTAACAAGTTTGTTCATCTATAAACTTCCTAGATTTTTGTCAAATTGCCCTTCAAAAAGATGGCATTAAATTTACAACTCCACTTGTGGGACTCCTGGCTGGCTCAATTGGTTAAGTGTCCAACTCTTGGTTTTGGCTCAGGTCATGATCTCACCATCATGAGATCATCTGGGCTTGGTGCGGAGCCCAACTTGCGTATCTTTCTCTCCCTTTCATTATGCTCCACCTCCCTCAAAATAAATAAACTTAAAACCTGTAAAATAAAAATGTATAGTTCCACTTTCAATATATGAAAATGTCTCTTTATACACTTACTAACATGGGTTATAATCAAATTATTTCATCTTTGCAGTGTGATAGGCAAAATTTGTATCTCATTGTTTTAATTATGCGGTTCTTCAGAATGAATTCATATACATTTTTCTGTTTATTGGCTGTTTGAAATCCTACTGCCTGGATTTGTATCCTAGCTCCATAGTTTGCCAGCTGTGTGAACATGAGCAAATTACTTAACCTTTCTGTGCTTCCTGGGTCACTTATGAGGATTAAATGAGTTAATATTTATAAAAGGCTTAAATCTATGCTTGACATATAGTATATGTTATATGAGTATTTGTCATAAAGATTTAAGTTTTTTTCTCTCTTGCCTGTATGTTTACCTATTTTTCTGTTGGGTTCACTGTTTTAAATTTGTTTTAAAATTTGGTAAGTGGTGAACCATTAATTGTTTACCAGCTGGAGTTCTAAGCAAGTTACACATGTCCTGTTTAATTTTGAACTATAAACCCTAAAAGGATTCATACAAGTCATCCTTCGTTTTTGGTAGGATTAAGTGAAGGCTTTTGTTTTAATTCTGTAAGTTTAGTGTTGAAAACTGACTGAGAGGTTACACATCATTATTTCAGGGAGGTCAGCTCTCTCTCTTTCCCTGCTTTGTGTGAGAGTTTTGATGCGCTAATCTGATTAACCTTCTAAAGCTACATCCTTAGCTCTAAGATTGTTAAGATTAGAGTTCTCGAGTTTTTCCCCCTTTATCCATTAAATGGTTTCCATGGTTATTGGACTTCGCAAACCGTACTTCAAATCCCTTGTGCTTTGTGGAAGCAGCGTCTCCAAGAAGAACAACGCTCTGCTGCTTTGGCTTCAGGAAACTTGGAGTTCTGGTTTAATGTAGCTACTAGCTCTCTGTGAACAAGTGTTTCACTTTTCTGAAGCTCTGTTTCCTTGCCTGTAAAATGAAGGTAATCGTCTGTCATATACTAATTGTAAAGGTCAGATGAAGCTGTGTTGTTTTGTTTGTTTTAACTTCTGGCGCAGTAATATTGGTGATGTGGGGAATTTGTTTTGTTTTTAACCACATGGTATTCTTGGTTTGGGGGAAATGCCCATTAAGTGAGAAAATAAAATACACTCATATGAATATTTAAACTTATATCAGGAGTTTTTGATACTCAAGTGTTGTGAGGGAGGGGTGCAATACCTCTTTTTCTTCCTCAAATATATTAAAGAAACTAGGAAGTGAATCCCCTGGGAGAGGATATGGTGGCACTGATAAAAGTTGCTCTTTGAGTACTTATTATGTATCAGACAGTGTGCTAAATGCTTATAAACAGTTATGCCATATCATGGATGGGGTATTAAGTAGAGCTTAAAGAGCTGATTTAAGACTGTGCAGTTACTAAGTGGCAGAGCCAAGATTTGAACCCAGTTTGTCTCCAAAGGCTGTGTTCTCTCTAGTATAGCAGCCAGGTTGCCTAAGTTCAGTTCCGTTTTAAAATCTGCAAAATGGAGATAACAACAGTATCTGTCTTCTAGGGGTGTTGGTTTTTCTGATGATCCAGTGAGTTAAAGGGCTTAGAACAGTGCCTGGACCATAGTGAGCATTTTAGGCTTGCTCTTATTGTAATTGATGGTACTTTCTGTATCATTCTGGGTCTTTTTCCCCCCCACCCCTTAATCTCCTCCTTTAGCATTTAATAAGTGGCAGCCTCTTGGATATTTTTGTTTCTTTGCCTGTGTGGCAGACACAGCCCTGGCCGTTTCATCTGGTGCAGATGGAGGAAAGCCGTGGTGATGGGCCTGGCCTTAGCAAAGTGCTGTGGGGGCAGTTGCTGTAAATAGTCTGAGATGGCATGTGCTGGCTAGGACAGGGAAGGGGGAAAGGATTTGAGCCCCAAACACAAGGACCCGCCACCAGAAGCCTCTTTATCTGCCAAGAGAAGATGTGTGTGCACTCAAAGGTGTAGTGCCTGCATGATTTGGTGTTCACCTTGCCTTTATAAGAGTGTACTCTAGTATAATTGTCTAGTGCATTAATTGCCAAACGTGGCTGATTCACTGGAGGCACTTGTGAGTTAAATTCCCATCCTGCATATTGGATCACTCCTCAGTGGTGGGACCCGAGCATCTGTATTTGTAATTTTTTTAAGTTTATTTATTTATTTTCAGAGAGAGTGTGTGTGCACATGTGTGTGAGTGGGGAGGGGCAGAGAGAACCTCAAGCAGACTCCATGCTGTCAGCACAGAGCCCGACGTGGGGCCCGATCCCATGAATCATGAGATCATGACCTGAACTGAAATCAAGAGTCAGATGCTTAATCGACTGAGCCACCCAGGTGCCCCTATAATGGCTTTTGAATGGTTAGCCAGGTTTGAGAGCCACTAGGATGCTGTTTGTTTCTGAGTCTGTGCAGGGCCACCCCCAGCCAGCCATGGCAGAAGTGTGTGTGTGTGTGTGTGTGTGTGTGTGTGTGTATGACTTTGAAAAGTCTTGGGAGAAGGAACTTCCCCATTATCTAATCAGCCCCATTCTTGGCAGCCCTCTAAAGATGAATTGGAAATACAGGTCTACAAGCAGGTGAGTGATAAGGGTTCCATTCCAGAAATAACCAGGGACAGGATTTCATCAAATTAATTTGTTAGCTATATTTTATTTGGGTCTTGTGTTTATGTCGATGCCTCATCAATATTTGCTTATTCTCATGCTTCGAAGTTACATACACAGGAAGTAATAGCTATTGAATGTAATTTTGATATTTAATTTACATGCAGCTTAATGGAAGTTGTTAGAGGGCTGTGTTTCCCAGTGCAGTGCTCAGAGAATGAATGGAGTAGCTCACATTCCATTTTATAGTCGAGAAATCATGATTAGAGTGGAATGTGAATATGGTTAGCTGTGGTGAGACAATATTGACATTGTTGCTAAGATATTGTACCAGACATGTCATTGAGGCTGCTTTTTTTCTGAAACTGAGTGATGCTCCCCCCCCCCCCACACCCCCCCTCCCCTGCCCCAATTTGTGGTGATGGTGGTGCTGGTGAAGCAGGAATATAGCAAATAAAATAACAGATGCAGAAAATGTCTTCTCATTCTCCCACTCCCTGCCCCGCAGTACAGGCCTGAAAAGGATCTTGTTAAACAGCCACATGTACACAATTGATTTAGTCTGCTTTTTTCTAGGATGTGTGCTGAATTGGTTACATTGCATTTTTAACGTGTTTTTGTAGGGAAGAAACTTTCAGGGCTGCCTAGAAACTTGGAGGCATTTCCCCCCAAATGTTTATAGATCCCATTTTCCTTGTAAGGAGTTGAAATGAGATAAATGGTGGCAGCTCCCTCTTCTCCTTCTTTTCTCTTGTAACAAGGCCTGTTGGCAGGAGTATTGCTGATGGGCCTGCCAGGGTTTGGATTTGAGTAGTCAGTGAGGGGGTGGTGTGCTGGTTATGGTATTGTTCTAAAAGTCTTTTTCCCTCCACTTACTTTTCCACCCCCAAAATGTCATCGTGTCCAATATGACAGAATGTTCCTGGTGATTATCATTCAGGGAAACATGACTTGCTAAATTATCTGTGGATGACAGTCAGAATTTCTTAAGCACTGAAAAGCATTCCATGCTTGGTACACACCTTGGTTAGGAGATCCATGGTGTACACAGAAGCAGGCCAGTGTAAAGCCATGATGCAGAACTCTGTGGGTCAGACTGCCTGGGTTCAAATCCACATGTAGCACTTACAGGCTGTGGGGCCCTAGGCAGCTCACTTAGTAGGCTCCCTAAGCAATAGTTTTCTCAGCTATAGCCCAGGAGCAATGCCACCAAATGGAATAGGATGAATAAATAAGCTAACGTGTATACAGTGCTTAGCAAGATGTCTGGTACACAAAGTAAGGCCTTTACTGCTAACTTAATCACCCTCATTATTATTAGGACAGTTACATTTGATGAACATGTATATCTAGTTAGAGCAGAGAACTCTCTGTAAATCCTGATGTGTTACTTGGGTACTTCCTGCAATGTGAAATTCCAGGGTAAGTGAGCTCCAGCAGTCATAGTGGGGCTAAGCGTGTAATTGAGATGGAGAATAGCTTGAGGAGTTGGATATTCAATGGGTAGCTGCAGTCCTCAGGGCTGCCTCCTTGCAGTTCCAAGGCACCATTCACATAGATGTGAGACATGCAGCACAGTGATCCTACTGTCATTCTTCCTCACATCACACTCAAGATCTACAGAAAAAGTGGAGTTTTCTATGTTATAAGAAGTCATATTTAGGATATTGTTTTTGAGAAAGTTTAATGTTGAGAGAAGTTTGGTTGGAGATTGGAGGTTGTAAGCAGAGAAATCAGAGTGTAGACAGAGCTGGGGCAGTGAGGTTCTATTAAGTACTTTGAAGTATATAGAACAAGGAACTGGATCTTGGACTGCACAATGACCATAGAATACAGCCAGAACAGACTTTCCCTGTGAGATCAACCAATAAGGAAGACTTTTTGATGTCTGTAAGACCTGGGGAAAAGAGGACCATAGACAGTTTAAGCTACATGGACAAGGGCAAGTCTGAGCCAGGTGGTTGAGTAGGCATAGTTGGAGGTACATGGATAAGGGAAAAGTGAGTCTCTGTTCCTGGGGAAGGGTATTCATAAGAGCAATAACTTGGCAGGTATCCAGCAGAGGCTTACTGGGAAACCTCCAGAAGTAGAAAGAGATAGGTACAAATTTATGTTTCAAATAAATGTTTGATGGAAAATAAATTGTTTTCTTTTTCTTTTTTTAAACAATCTTTTTTAATGTTTATTCTTGAGAGACAGGGGGAGACAGAATCTGAAGCAGGCTCCACAGACTCCAAGCTGTCAGTCAGCACAGAGCCTGATGTGGGGCTCGAACCCGCAGACCGTGAGATCATGACCTGGGCCGAAGTCAGACAGTCAATTGACTGAGCCACCAAGTGTGTTTTCTTATAAAACATTCTCATTATAAAAATGTCAGAAGAGGGGCGCCTGGGTGGCGCAGTCGGTTAAGCGTCCGACTTCAGCCAGGTCACGATCTCGTGGTCCGTGAGTTCGAGCCCCGCGTCAGGCTTTGGGCTGATGGCTCAGAGCCTGGAGCCTGCTTCCCATTCTGTGTCTCCCTCTCTCTCTCTGCCCCTCCCCCGTTCATGCTCTGTCTCTCTCTGTCCCAAAAATAAATAAAAAACTTTGAAAAAAAAAAAATGTCAGAAGATATGTCAAACGAAAAATGTAAAAGGGAAAAACCATTGCTGCTTCCACCCCCTTAAGAATAACCATCAACATTTTATCAAACCTTCTTCTGGCTTTTGGTTGTGCATATTCTTTTCCCATTGGTATACAGCATACACAAAATTGTGTATACTGGCTTAAATGTTGCTCCCTTTGTTTTTTTTTAAAAAGTTGATCATATGGTAAACTCAAATCTTTCTTTTTCATAATTTCAGTTCCTTGGCAATGAAAATGGTTGTTGTGGTGTTCTGCACTCCTCTGCTTGTTTAGGAAATGGTGGGGCGGTGGTGTGGGAGAGGTTTCTCTGCCCAGTGTCACAACCATGCAAAAAATGTTAGCCATTGTTAGCAAGTTCTGGCACAGGGCATTATTGTTTTAAGAGGTTGCCAGATAAGGTAAGAAATTGTTTCTGCACTAAGGGGTGAAGGATATGGTTTAAAAACCACATTTCCTGAATGAGCAGGGACTGGAAGCAGAAGAGGGAGACAGCTGAATGAGGTGTTTGGAGGCTGGGCTTGGGCTAGAATTTATTGTCTTTTTTTCTTTTCTTTTCTTTTCTTTTCTTTTCTTTTCTTTTCTTTTCTTTTCTTTTCTTCTTTTCTTTTCTTTTCTCTTGTCTTGTCTTTTTTTTTGTTTTGTTTTGTTTTGTTTTTTGTTTTAATGATAATGTCCTCAGTATTGAGTAGTTAATTTTGGTTCTTAAGTAACTTTTTTTCTCAAGAAGGATAAATGGGCTGGGCATTTTCTGAGCCTTTGAGTTTCTGATAATTTTTTTTTTCTGGTTGATACTGTACTTAATGGAAAACTTGGTATAGTTTTATAAGGTTTGGTCTTGCTATTCCCTCTCTCAAATTCTGTGGGTGTTGCTTTTGACTTCTGTTTTTTTGGTATTGGTTGGAGAGGAGAAGTGTTGTGGGTTGAATTCTGTCCCTGCCAAAAGATGTTGAGGTTCTAACCCTCAATACCTGTGAAGGTGACCTTATTTGGAAGTAGGGTCTTTGTAGACATAATTGAGGTAAAATGAGATTGTACAGGGCTAGGGTAGGCCCTAATTTACTATGGCTGTCCTTAGAAGAAAAGAAGCACAGACATAGGGGAGGAGGCCATGTGATGACACAGGCAGAGACTGATGTGTCTACAAGCTAAAGATAACAAGCAACACCGGAAACCAAGAAAGGCTTGGACTAGATTCTCCCCTGGAGCGATCAGAGAGAGCCTGGCTCTGCCCAACACCCTTAAATTGTAGACTTGAAGCCTTCAATTTCTGTTGTTTAAGCTACCCAGTTTATGGTACTCTGTTACAGCAGCCTGAGAAACAGTCTGAGGGGAGTTGGGTTCTGGTTCCTTTGAAAGTCTCTGTGGTTTTGTAGCCCATTAAACTTTTTTTTTTTTTTTTTACTTTTTCCTTTTCTTTCTTTCTTTCTTTCTTTCTTTCTTTCTTTCTTTCTTTCTTTCTCTCTTTCTTTCTCTCTTTCTTTCTCTTCCCTATATCCTTACCTGGATGTTTGTGATAAGGAAAAAATTATCAGCTTAGTTTTGCCAAGATGAGTCAAGGTGCAGTCCCTTCAGGGAAACAGCCTGGGGTATGGTGGGTTCTTTTTATCTGCATACTTTAATTCAGAAAAGATTTTTTTTTTAATGTTTGTTTATTTTTGAGAGAGAAAGAGAGCGTGTGTGTGTGTGTGTGTGTGTGTGTGTGCACACAAGCAGGGGAGGGGCAGAGAGAGAGGGGGACAGAGGATTTGAAGCCGTCTCTGTGCTGACAGCAGAAAGCCCTATGCAGGGCTTGAACTCAAGAACTATGAAATCATGACCTGAGCCAAAGTCGGATGCTTAATTGACTGAGCCTGCCAGGTACCCTGTTGGGTTTGTTTTCTTTTTTTCTAAAGTGTATTTATTTATTTTGAGAAATAGAAAGAAAGAACACATGAGCAGAGAGGGGCAGAGAGAGGGAGAGAGAAGCCCAAGCAGGTTCTGTACAAGCAGCATGAAACCCCCTGTAGGGCTCGAACCCACAAACTGTGAGCTCATGAGCTGAGCTGAAATTAAGAGTCGGATGCTTAACTCACTGAGCCACCCAGGTGCCCCAAGATTTGTTTGTTTTTAGTTTTTAAAATATCATGTCCTCATTTCATCTCAAAAACACCTTTTGTTTTTCATATCTATAATCTTTACTCACATCATTAAAATGTTTGCCCTTCTCCTCTGATTCTGGGGAGACTTCCTCAAGCTTGTTCTTTATCACTGAGTGGATTTTCTATAGTGTTAATTTTATTCTTTATGCCTGAAATGTGGATCGAAATCTGGTTATTGCTTTTTAAATTTCCTTGCTTGTCTTCCCTTATTTTTAGTGTGAATCTAGTGTATAGATAAAATAATCAAAATAACACAGTATACGAAGGGTATAGAGGCCATATTATCCTGTATTCTACTGAGGGTGCCATGCAATTCACTGAATTTTTTTTCTCCGTCTTTTTTTTTTTTTTTTTTTGAGTCTTCAGGAAGATACTCTTTTCCTTTCTCTCATAAGCTATATGTTTGCTCATTCTTCCATCATTTATTATTTTGGGGATGTTTGTAGGGGAGGCTTTTCATCAAAGAGAAAAGGTATAGTCAGCCCTGTTTTTTTTGTTGTTGTTGTTTATTTTGATTTGTTTGTTTTGTTTTTGAGAGAGAGAGAGACATAGAGTATGAGCTGGGGAGGGGCAGAGAGAGACACACACAGAATCCGAAGCAGGCTCCAGGCTCTGAGCTGTCAGCACAGAGCCCGATGCAGGGCTCAAACTCATGAACGGTGAGATCATGACCTGAGCCAAAGTCAGACTCCTAACCAACGGAGCCACCCGGGTGCCCCTAGTCAGCCCTGTTTTACCTACATGGATTGATCTGTTGGTTCCTGTTGGTAGGTGTGGGGGAAAGACAGGAGCAGATGCCCAGGAAAGGGCCTGGATAGCTCTCTGACCTGGTGGGCTAAGTGTGCTTAGGCCCCTGGTTGTTTCAATAACAACAAAAGATGCCCTGTTACTATCCTTACATTATTGGAAGTTCTTTCCTTTTCTGACACTCCCTTATCTTTCCATATGCTTTTTGCATTTATGAGCTTGCCTCTTACTTTGTAGTTACAAGTATTTTATCAGGGTCTTGGGAGATGTTTTAAGTGAAACAGGAATTACCACCTTAGCCTACCATCACCTCACCCCCTATACTATGGGCTGTCCTCCCTCTTCCTTGTACTTCTATAGTCCTTGGTCCTGCCTGTTTCATTCCTAGCCCTTTCAGCCTCTGCTTCCTCCCCATCCCCTCTACCCCCCTGCCAAGCCTGTCTCTCTTCCTCCCCTCTTCCTGGCAGACCTCTGGATTATCCTGTGTGTGCTGCAACCACAGGTGTGCCCACACTCCACCACCAGCAGCAGAGACGCCCAGGACCTGGAAGGGAGCCGGAATGCATGGTGGGCAGAAAAGAAATGAAACGTGTGCCTACACAGAGCCCATCGATGACAGGAGCACGTGTGTTCTGTGCTACCGAGAATCCGACCTTCTTCAGAGCAGGGTCCTGTACTGCGTCCACTTCAGTCAGTAGAACATAAGCTCCTCTAGCGGTCAGCCCCAAACACGGTCACTTTGGATGATCTTTGTGGAACAGATCTTCATTTCATCCACTTGCCAGGTCAGGCCATGGTGGGTGGCCCATTTAGACTTAAGATCTTCATGTCCATACAAGGCTCAATCCTAGGGGATGCAAATATAAAATATTTACAGGAAACATATGCACATAAAATGTAAACCATATAAAAGTATACACCTCTCATCCATGCTCCCAACTGGTCATTTCCCTTTCCCAGAATCAGCCACTGCTGCTGGTTCCTGTGTGTCCTTCTAGAGACCCCACACATGTACAACTGTGTATGTTTACACAGATTTATATACATAAGTTTATAGTGTATATACAGATGTGTATACAGATAGGCACACATATACACATACACACACACACACTCAAGGAATGTACATTGTGTTATAATCATCTGTATGGTGTTCTCCAATTTCTTTCCCTTTTCATCTCTCCCACCTCTGTCTTGGAATAGGAGCATAAACATTTTGGATCTCTTTGACCACCTTCCTGCCTCAGTGGTTCTCAATCCTGGCTGCACCTGAGAATCAGTTGGGGGAGAACTGTCAGTGCCTGACCCATACCCCAGACCAGTTACAACAGCCTCGCTGGGGAGGGCTCAGGTTTCCCTGTGTGCAGGGATTGGGCACTACAGCTTTAGTCGTGTGCAGGAGCAGCAGGCCCAGTGGACTCAGGGACCCGAGTACTGAGTGTACCTGACAAGGAAATACAGAATAACGGATTCCATGTAGATTGAGGATGAATCCTACCAGGCTGCTTTGACCACAACCGGCCCACTGCTTTCTTCTTCCTCTGGGCCGGATAGAGTGGCCACATTCTTGGTTCGATGAGGCGAGAATGACACTCAGCACATCCACCCTGGGCAGAGAGAGCAGGGCCCAATGCTGCAAGAGTTAAATGAATTTACAGTGCAAAGGGAAAGGAGAAGAAACTATTTAAGGTGCTTGGTTACTAAACATCTAACTCAGATCCACTTTGCTTGCATGGTGACAGCATAAGGTGTGACTGACTGAAAGAAAATTAATGATCTGAGCCCGGGTGCCTCCCAAATGGAATGGTCCAGGAGTGCTGTGGAGCTAATTAACCAGCCTGCACGAAAAGTGAAAATAGATGAGGGAACAGGTTTCTTTTCACAGTGGCCTGGTACTGTGCATAGACCTACATATACTATTTTTGGCATTCCCTATTAAGTATTCAAAATGACGTAATGTTGAAAGGCATAGCTCAGTACCCTTTTTTCAGGGTACTGGAATGGATTCTGGATTGGACTGCCTGGATTCAGAGTCAGCCCTGCCATTGGTCGGTGTCCTTGGACAAGATGCTGGGTACTTTCTGTGTGGTAGACTCCTTGTCAGAGGAGTATTAAAAACAACACCCACTTCATGAGGTCGTTGTGAGGATATGAGATAATGGGTATAAAGTGTCTCCAACGAACCCTGTCCTAACACATAGTACGTCAAAGAAGGCACTTACTGTGTTGAAATACACCCCTCTAGGGCTTGGGGGTAGGAATTTTTCTGAGGTCTTGTATTCTTTAAGCTTAGAAACTCTTGCCTGGTGGACCTGCCTTAAAGGAGAATTTTGACAAGAGAGGAAATGCCAGTCTCTTTCCTCATCGTCTGTGTCAGGGTAAAGTATGTCTGGTTCTGTAACCACTGAGTATTGAGAATAAAACTGTGAGGATAGTATTTACTGATCTCCATGTAGAATCTGCTTCGTGGATTTTTGAAGACAAAAGGATAAACTTGTCCTGTTGACCAGGTTTTTCTGTACTGGGGAGTGGGGGTGGAAGTTAGCTGCTTTGTTGCCTCCTAACAGTATTGTTTGAGTCTTAGTCACGACTCTGTGAATAATGTTCTGGAAAATTGCTTTCTTGGATGCATTTATCTTGTCTCTCTTTTTGAAAATGTACATTAACAATCAGTAGCTTTGGCTGGTTACTTGGGGAGATCCTATAAGACATAAAACGGTTTAAAATGCTTTCGGTTGCAGAGGGAGCCTTCCAAAGGCTCCCAAAATGATACTTGGATCTTGTGGGAGGAAATCTTCCAATTTTCTAGGTTTCTGTAAATATATATGAGTTATGTGGTTATAAAACCTTATGATGGAAAATATGTTTAAGAAACATTAATGCACTCCCAGGCGGGGACTGCACAAAAGATGCCCTAACACATTTAATGCCCTAGTTAAATGTACTGCACAAGTCCCGTTTTCTGGAACTGGATAAACAGAACATTCTTTCTTTCTATTCTGAGCTTCCATCCTCCCCCCTCCACCTGACCCTCCCCACCCCCCACCTAGTGATTTCAATGGCACAATAAATGGAAATCTTATTTCCTGCATCTGCAGACCTATTTACCTGAATGTCTGAGTTCACCCTTGCCTTTCTCAGGTCTGCTCTTTCTGAAATGCGATTTTGCTTTCATCTCCCTGGCTTCTTTGCCCTCGTTTTTTAAGCCTTCTCTAATCCTGCACTCCATTTACTTTAATCTGTAATGTTGGACATTGCCATTCTGCATAGACACCTTTAAACATTCATCATCTCCCAGATTTGCATTTTCTTCCATTATGAACTTAAATCCCTTTTCACAGTCTATAACAGTAGAAAAAAAATTTAAAATAAAGAAGTGTTATCAAAAGCCATTTCTGCCAATTTAAAATGCCTTATTGGATGGCTTTATCCCCTTTGATAATTCCATTATCTTGGCAAACTATGACTGGGACTTATAGTTCCTTTGTGTTATACATATGTGCATATGTACATATTTAGTTATATGTATTACAAATAGGAAGAACCTTATGCCCCCATGCCATTTATGGTCTTTTATTTTTGGAATTCAAAGAAGTGGTGATTTTAAAATAAAAGTATGTGTGGGTTTGTGGTGTGTGTGTATGTGTGTGTGTGTGTGTGTGTGTGTGTGTGTGTGTGTGTATGTGCATGTGTGTGCACGTGTGTGCATGCGTGTGCTGGAGGCTGTATGTGACCTGCAAAGCCTAAACTTTAAAAGCAAAACTGTGCTGACCCTTTATAGACTTGTTACTTAAAAATGTGTCTGTTTTGGGTACCTCCATTTTTTTTTTCAAAGTACAGGTCTTTTTTTGTTTGTTTGTTTATTTTTGAGAGAGAGACCAAGCAAGAGCAGGCGAAGGACAGAGAGAGAGGGAGACAAAATCCAAAGCAGACTCCAGGCTCTGAGCTGTCAGCACAGAGCCCAACACGGGGCTCAAACTCACAAATTGTGAGATCATGACCTGAACCGAAGTCAGGTGCTCAGCCGACTGAGCCATCTAGGCACCCCTCAGACGTGTGGGGTAGTGTGTTAGAGCCTGAGCTGGCCAGTTTTAGGAATTGGGAGAGAAGGTCATTCTAGGTGTTTGACCCCTGCTCGTCAATTTCAACCCCTATGTCCCATTGTTTCCTGTCTGTGAAACAATGTGATTGAACTAGATACTCTCCGAGATTAAAAGCATGGCGGGGTGGATGCATGTATCTGTGGTGTATGAATGTTTCATGGGAAACACCTGCCAGTGGAACAGGAGGGGACCTGATAGATCATTGGTGGTTGATAACATGGTCATCCTACCTAGCCTGGCATTTCTGGAGTAGCAGGAATGGTGATCAAAGTGTATCTTACCACTTAATTGAGGTAGGAATAAAATAGGTCACAGTTCACAGGACACCAACTATTTGGAGCTAAAGGAAATGTGTCCACAGTGCTGGTTATTGCAGTGAAATGTTTTTAATTCTTCCTAAAACCTCTTTAAGCATCTGCTGTGGAATGTTAAATCAACCAGAGAATTTCTGGTGTCCTGTTGCCAGAACCAGTGTTGTATAATTCTTGTGGATACCCTTAGGAGATTTTCACTTTCTGCCCCTGGCGTCGTCTGCATCCTTGTGATGCTCTCGAGATTTACTTTGACCTGAACCCCTTTGCCTACATGTAGTTAAAGCACCAGGCTCCGGAATGCTGCCTCCAGCTTCTAAGCTGCTGAATCACCCCACTTGTTTCATGCTGCCTGTTCATACATAAAATTTCTCTCCCTGCTTTGTGCCTTTCTAATAAAAGGAAACTGGAAGTTAGGGGTCTTTGTGTCTGAGGGACAAACCAACAGAAAATGTTTGGGAATGATAATATAGTAAGATGTTCAAGTAATCCTGAAATAGAAACCCTTCCTTCCCGAGCCCCATCTCCGAGTCCCTTTTTATTGCAGACCAGATAAAATCAGAGTGTCAGAGTGCAGCTGCTCAGAAGGCTGAAGGTCCTCATGGTTACAGCCTGCTTTGGAAACTCATCCCCACCATACTTGCAGTTAATGAAAATATTTGCTTTGCTTGATATAAACAAAGTTTATGGGCACATTTTATAATTAGGAAACCCTTTAATTTTCTTTTATCCTTAACTCCCCCCTTTTGTTTGTTATCATTGGAGAATATGAAGTATTTAAGAAAATAAACCCTTTCTCAGTAAGGAGCTTATTTTTTATTTCTGGTGTTGTTAGAATAGATGTCTTTCTCCCTAATATTGTGTCCCCATCCAAATTAAGGGACTTGAAGTCTGGTTTGGGTTTTGTTTTGTTTTGTTTATTGTAAAGGTTAGAAATATTTCTGTATGAGTAGGGAAGACCATACCTTGTCACAGTGCCTGCTCCTATCAGGCCAGTCTAGACATTGGACTACCAGCTTGGTGATTGGGAGGGTGTAAGGGCCAGCCACAGGGCAATGAAGCTCTTTTCAAACCACATGGACAACCTCTTCAAGGTCCCCTGCACATCCTGTGCATGTACCCCTTGGGGCTGTGGCCTCAGCGCTTTCCAAGTTCTACATCTCCTAGTTTCGTCGCCAGATAGCCAGGAGTCAGGTGACCAGGCACCATTCTTGTAGGCATAGCACTTGCTTGCATTCCCTAGATGAGACCTATGTGGTGGTGGGGACTGGTCATGAGCACCAGATATAGGACTGGAGAAAACAGCTCTCTTTTCCTCTATCTTCTCAAATCTCCTTAGTCGGGGAGGCACTTAGCCCCAATGGGCACTGGCATTGCAGTATACCCCCAGCTCTGCCTTAAGATCTCTTTCATTGACAGATGGTCAAAGGAGAGGCACCTGGGAAACTTCATGTCCTGGCTCAAGACCTCAAGGACAGGTGGTTTCAGAAAGATTTCTGGCTTTATCCACAGTGGTGTAAGAGTAGCTCCTGGGTCCTGGGAATTGGTGGTATCTCACGGTACACATCATAAAGCAGGGTGAGCGAGGGTTATAGGAGGACCAGAGTGGGTGACTTCGCTGTTCACATAGATTTAGGATGTAAAGATTTCCACTAATTCCTTCTTGCTTCCTTCCCTCAGGGACAGAACATTTATGTGAATGCTCCTTTTTTTGAAAATTCTGGTGAAGGTTTCCTGGTAATTGTTTTCTTCTTCAAATACCAGTCACTTGGGAAACTCAAGATTTATCACTAAATGTCCAAGTTTGTTAAAATCCTTCAAGCATAGCTGGCCCAGGTGTGACTAAAATTACCTTTCTGATGTTGCCAACTTATCCATTGTGGGACCCACAGCTTTTCTGTTCACAGATATACTGGTTTTGAGCTGCCTTTGAGGATCAAGCATGAGCTTGTCTGCCACTTTTAACCCCCACCCCCCAAACTCCCAGTGTGTGGAGGGGGTGACTACATATTTCACCGTGCCTCCTAACATGAAAAACAAGCACAGCGATGCAATTTGAACTTGATGGTTTGGATCACATCCCTTTTGAGTCTTGCACACAAAGATCTACACAAGTTGAGTTCTGATTCAAGTCCAGGCCTTGAGTTTTCAGAGTCAGGAAGGCCCATCCTGACTGAGTTTTCAGAGTCAGTAAGGACCATTTGGGTAGTATTTATCAGAGAGACTAGTTTGCTTATGGAAAACTTTCTATATCTTTCCAGTTCTGTATATAAATTAGAGCTTGTAGATGTTTTAATCATCAGGGTAATGATTTGCCTTCCCTCTTTACCTGTCCTCAGTTGCTTCATAGTACACACTAGAGGGGGGGAAGTAATGGGTAGGGGAAGAACAATAAGAGGAGAGCTTGTTATCGGAATACTTGAGGACCAGCTGTATCTTTTTCAGAGAGGCTAATCCTCACCACCATACTCCCTTCCTTTTGTACTCTCTATACTGTAATTGCATCCTCTGTATTTTGTTGTTGGATCCGCTTACCCTAGAATATCTGATTTCATAACAGTAAGCTTGTTTATTCTTAAGCTGAATACCAAGAAGAACCAGCTTCATCAGTAAGCCATATTTCTAGTCTCATGACTAAGGGTTGGGCTGGTCGAATTGGAGGAGGGTGGACCCTGTGCCATGGGGAGTATGGAGTGGATCTAATGAGAGAAGAGAGATAGTGCTGGGGAGGAATGTTGAAGTAGAGAGACCCTCTCTTGGAGTCTTTTATTGGAGAGAAGTGAAGTCGGAGTTCTGGAATGAATCCGGGTGTTCGAATCTACTCTAAGATACTTGGGTAAGACCAATAACCTCCCTCCCCTACTTCAGCTGAAATCTGAAATCACAGCTTCTTGTGAATCATTCATACTTGGTCTTAATCTAATCTGAGATTGGTGGCTTTCTGGACCCATTGTTAGGAGCGAAACTGGGCCAGTTGATATGGTCCAGAATGGTGTATGAGGCAGAGTTCATTGATACTTGAGTGGTGAAACTTGAATTTTCTCTCACATAGAAAAAGTTATAAGAGTGGTAGAAGAAAAGAAAACATTAAAAAACAACATACATAGGTGACATATGAGAATTATATTCTAAGGATGTAGTTCTTAGGAATTAATCTACCTGTAATGGATGACCTAATTTATGGTTTTTTTCTCTTCACTCCAGGAGGTGACTTTGGTCCAGAGAATTCTCCCCCAGTCCTGCCCCCTGGCCATGGTGGTGACTTGTCTGTGAGCAGCATTCCTGTGGCAGAAGACACCTACAGGGTGAGCTTGGCCAAAGGTGTCTCAATGTCTCTGCCTTCATCACCTCTGCTGCCTCGACAGTCTCATTCGGTGCAATCAAGATCAAATAAAAAATCCCCAGGTAAGTAAGCAACAAAACAGCACCCTAACTGTCTTCGTTATATATGTAAGGCATGTATTGAGATTAAGCAAAACTAGTGCTTGTAAGAAATTTCCTGGAGGTTTTTTCTTTGTTACAGTAACTTCTGGAAGAAGAAAATCTCTAAAAAACAAAGTTTTGATTTGAATTTAGACTAATTTCTTTAGTTTAGCCTATATACAAACTATTTTGATAGCTTAGGTTAGACTTTTACCAAGATTCAGGATCTTGTTATCAGTATTAATGTTAATCAGTCATTGGTCTTGTTTTCTTGGTGGTGAATTAGGAAATGCTATAATCTAAACGCATTGTGGTGCATTTAAAGATTTTGGATTTTGGCAAGTGTAATCTGACAGCAGTCCATTTATTACTGCCAAGTGTTATATACTAATATACTTTCCTTGATTACATCACTCAGCATTTGAGTAGATATACAATTTGTGAAAATTCAGATTTGTAAAGGGGTGGGAACAAGGGTCTCATGGATTACTTGTTTAAAGTATTTTGGCTTCCTTCATCATTACCAACTTTTTGCACTTAACATTACCAATGAAAACACAAACATTAGTTAACTTTGAGAGGTTACGAATCAGACGTGAGGAAAGCCTTTCCAGAATGCTGATACTCGCAATCATGAAAGTTCTTTGATCTTCTTTTATGTTTGCTGAGCATTTGTTTTCTGAGGGTAGGATAGTTTGGGGTCTTTACTGATCAATCATATGCCAGTGAAAGGATTCTTCTCATTTATCCATGAATGTGTTTGGGATTGGTCTACATTGTGTCCTGGGCCTATAAAATTGGTATCTGTTTTTCTGGTTTCCTAAATGTTTGTATTATTTGAGATGTGATAGGCATGGTTTCTTTCTGAATCATTTAGTGGATATTTGCAGTTTGTGTGGTGACAAAATTAAGAGGACAAACCTTGACACTTTGAATGTTAGAAATGATGCTATGAATTGGTAAGTGTCCAAAATCTTTTATTGTCCTAGAGCTTTCTTATTTTGGACAACATTGTTTACAATCCAGTCATTAGCTGGAACTTGGAAACCTTTTTGGTATGAAGCAATTTCCTGTGCCAAGGAATTTGACCTGTTTATCAGTATTTGGGGAAATTCCTGGAATGTCCTTCTTTCTCTTTGCCTTTCCCTACGACTGTATCTCTGTCAGATTTCTCTTCTTTCAAATCCTGGTTCCCACACTGCCTTTCTTGCTGGTTACCCCATTGGAATGACTATGCAAATTGTACATAGCGTTATACTTTTTTCTGTATCAGCCACGTCATTTGCCCTTTTTCCTTGAATCAGTGTGTTCATGTGCATCCTGTGTCTGGTGGGCATGCACAGGCACAATGTCTTCTTTAAGTATACCTCATCTATAAAAAACAGATAATAGAATTCTGAATCTATCTGGATTCCTAAGGGAATAGTACTTGCCAGTGCCAAGTGCAGAGATACGACCTTTAGGAGAATTTGCCCTCCTATATAGCCTGTGCTGCTGCAAAGGAATTGATGCTTCTTGGGCCTTAGGCCTGGTGAATGCCTAAGAGACTAGGGAATATGCATTTCAGATAGGATTTTATTATTAACAAATTAAAGGTTTGTTTTAGTGGAACTTCAATCTTCTTTTTAATTTTTCTTAATTTGATTTCTTTCCAGTTCTATGGAGATACACTTGACCCATAACACTGTGTTTCAGTGTATAACATAGTGATTTTGTATATGCATGTGTATATTACAAAATGATTACATTAAGGTTAATTAACACATCTATCACCTCATATAGTTATAATTTGTTTATTTTATGAGGTTTTAGTGGGATGTTAGGTAGCAATGAATGGCATGGCAAGCATGGGAAGTATGGCTATCCAGAAGTGTCTCAGAGTCTATAGGCTCACTGGCCAAAAATCCCTGACGAGCCCTGGTCTCCTGTGTCCTGACCAAATTTGATATCCTTAGTGTTGAGAAAATATCCTATAGTTTGTTTCTTCTCCATGGGAATAAAATTTATTTCTGCTAAACTCTGTGCAAGGCCTTATGAATAGAAGAGAGTAGTTTTGCAACATTCAGCTTTTTAATGGATTGAAGAAAATACTCTCCATTTAGATGCTTTGGGTCCAAATTTAATACACTAAGCAGATTCTCCTCTAACGGAGCCATGCTTGTGCGTTGCCTAAATTTGTGCAGCAAATTAGTGTCTCACAGTGGTAATTCGGCTTCATTATCTTGGCAATTTTAATTCAAAAGGGAAGCTAAGGGCAGAGATGCTTGCTTAAAAATGGCGTGACTCAGAGTACATCAGACAATAAACAATGTTTTTCTACAGTGTCTAACACAGGCAGGTTTCTGTTCAAGCCATATTGTTAGAAAAGTACCCAGAGACCTACTGTTCTACCTGCCTGTAAAATAAGTTGACATATGGTTGTGAACGTGCACTGGATTTAAAAATAGCCTTCTATTTAAAAAGCTAGCACTGTTGCTAATGATACAGTAAATACATTGTGTGTGCCATACCCCTAAGTATTGAGGCCTGCACTAGTGGGCTATGCTTCAGAATCTTGTCATCTTTCAGACCTAGCTCTGAAATTACCTTGATGACTTCTGTTCTCATTTTTAGATAAGACCCTCTCTCTCTCTTAAGAAGGTACATTAAAAAAAAAAAAAAAAAAAAAAAAGAAAGAAAGAGAAAGAAAGAAAGAAAAAGGAAGGAAGGAAAGAAGGAAGGAAAGAAAACCTAAACCTGTGTTACTTGTTTGGATAGAAACTCTTTACTAATTGATGCTAATCAAGAAACTGTCAGGGACTGAAACTATTTTGGCAAAGGTCAAATACTATAAACCCCTGTAATAGGCACTCAGCATAGCCTGTATTAATGAAAGTTTGTATTTTAATACAATAGGTGATTAGCTCCTGGGCCTTGGGAACTCTGGGCCAGAGAGTTTCATTAACCTTGCAATAATGTGACCCTGCATTTTTCATTGTTGAGTTTCTTACATTCCACTTATATTGCTAGTTAATATTATTTACTCTCCTACTACCTTGCTCCATATATTTATATTTTTTCTATTATTTAGTCTGAAGCTGCAGTTTTTGAGTATTGTTGCAATTTTTTTTTTTTTCCTGAATGATAACTACATTGTGGCTAAAGAAAACAAGGACCAGTATCCCTTATAGTCTTGTGGTGGTTACAAGCCTTTTTGGACTAAGAAGTCATTAATATTTGTAATGTATCCTTTTGTCTTCCAGAGAAGAGCAAAGCCCATTTCCCGTGGTTTATTTATTAGTAATATCATTAGTTACTTTATAGTTGGATTATATTTCCCAGATCACTTTGGGCCCATTATGAAACACTCAAAAGGTAGGGCATGAACGAGAAGCAAGCTTTTAAAATACTGTGATGGGGGTACAGCAGCAGATGGTGGAAAGTGGGTGATCTTGCTTTTTTCATCCTCACTTATACGGGGAGACTGGATGGTGCTGGCTGTTTGCACCTGTGCTGCTTCCGGTTCTAGTTCTGTCTCCGTTGACAGAGCTGATGTAGCAATTGTGAAAATCCTTCTGGCTGTCTGTTTCTTTAAGGGAGAAACCTCAAAGCTGACAGCCTGTAAAGTGGAAGTCATTCTACCCTTTGATTCTTGGACCGTAAGTTAATTCTCTGCCAAGGCCCTCACCCTCTAAGAGTGTTTCTTGTAGAAAATTTGGAGATCCCAGGATAGAAACAGAACTACTCTTAGCGTTTTTATTTAAAAAATTATTTTTACCTATTCCATCTAGACCTGAAACCACACTCGCGCTGCTTTTTTTCGCTTAATATTATATCATGAACAATTTCCAATTTGCTTGAAGAACTTGAGATTTAATGTCTGTTGTTTCCATATCCCATGATTGATTAAAAAAATTTTTTATGTTTTATTTAATGTTTTATTTATTGAGAGACACAGAAAGAGAGAGACAGAGAGAGTGGGGTGGGGGAGGAGCAGAGAGAGAGGGATTCACAGAATCTGAAGCAGGCTCCAGGCTCTGAGCTGTCAGCACTGAAAGCCCAATGCAGGGCTCGAACCCATGAACCACGAGATCATAACGTGAGCCAAAGTTGGGGATGCTCAACCGACTAAGCCACCCATGCGCCCCTCTATGATTGATTTTTAACTAATTTCCAGTTGTTGGATATTTGTTATTTTTTCAGGCTTATTTATTTATTTACTTTGTTACTGTGGGTTTTTTTTTTTTAAGTTTATTTATTTTTGAGAGAGAGCAGGGGAGGGGCAGAGAGAGGGAGAGACAGACTCCCAAGCAGGCTCCCCAGTGCAGGGCTTGAACTCACAAACCGTGAGATCATGACCTGAGCCGAGATCAAGAGTCAGACACTTAACTGACTGAGCCACTGAAGTGCCCCCAGGTCTTTTTAAATTGTAGCATAAGCCCAGACATTTTGCTTTGTTCTTGCTGTTAAATGCCTATGAATTCAAAATTATTAATTGCGGTAAAATACACATAACAGAACTTACCATTGTAACCATTTTTTAATGTATGGTCCGATAGTGTTAAGTACATTCACATTGTTGTGCAACCGGTCTCTAAAACTCCTAATGTGAATGTTTTGTCCAGTAATTTTTACACATATCCAATCTCGTAAGAGTGGCAAGTTCCCAGAAGTGGAATTATTGAACAAAATGGACTGCATTTTTAAGAATCTCGATACATACTGCCCAGTCACTTTCCAGAAAAGCTGTATTGATTTCACATTCCCTCCAGAATTCTTTGAGAGGCAGCTTTTTGAAGTTAATGTCTTCTGGGAACTGTCTTAGATGGATACTGCTGGTGAGGTGCTTTGTCCAGGCTAGCTGTGGACTACTCAGAATTAGTTAGAAGGGGCTGAGAGAAGCCCTCCTGTCACCTTCCTCTTTTGAACTCCCCTCTGTTGGCACCTCTCAGGAAATTCTCACTTTCTTTTCCTTCCACGATACTGTGTCAGGGGAATTAACACAGCTGAGTCAGATCAAGTTCATGGTCAGAAAAACATAAAGCTGGCTTCCAGTTTTAGCTACAGCCACACTCTGTTATGTGGGGAAGATGATAGACATGTTAGAGTTGGAGAGGTCGCCAGGCCACCTGTGCAAGGCCTCTTTGCAGATATGAAAGGGATGGAAGGTATAGAGCTTGCCCCAATGGGCAAGTTATTGATAGAGTTTTGGCCTGAGCCCAGGTCCCCTGCTCTGTCCCCAGTACGTTCTCCTAGTCCACTCTGCATTGTTCTGCCTGTACATTGTTGACACATGAGCTGTAAATGACGTGCTTTGCGTTCTGGTTGCATGCACACAGGGAGGCCATAAGCTTATGTGTCCACATGCATCTGTGACAGGAAATGCACAGTCCCAGTACAAGCCTGCTTGTAGAACCAGCGAGTGCTAGGCCCTGCTTTCACCTAAGTGGCCAGGGCCACATTCAGTGCTCTGACTTTCATCAAGGACAGTTCCTCCTGCTGTGTGAATAGGAAAACATTCTTTGTTTCCTCCTGGAGACTTGCTATTTGATAGCCTCCTCCTAGAAGTAGGTGGCTGCCTGTGCCTCACTGCCACACCCAGCTGTGACCCAGACACACACTTTCTGTTGTTCGGTGTTTACACATAGAACTCATGTGCATGCCTTTGCTCCCCTGTGTGAAGCTGCGGACCTTTTTGTGTGCCATTGACTAACCCACCCTTGATCCTGGTTTGTCCGTACCTTGGACTCACCCCAGAGTTTTAAAGACTGCTGATGCTTGAATTCTACCTTCAGAGATTCTGATATAATGCATATGAGGTATGACCTGGACATTGGGATTTAAGATTTAAAAAGAAAAAGCTTCCCACATGATTCTAATTAATATGTAGCAAAGTTTGAGAACCATTGATAAGGAATTAGATGAGATAATCACATATTCCTTTTTAATGAAGGTAAATACACAGGTATCTTTATTTTCTAAATTTTAGAAATCATATTTGAGGAGGGAAATACATTACAAAAATGTACTAAAGATACAGTAAATCTTGGTTTCCTCATGCCCCCAGAAAGACAACTTCTTCTGACACTTGGTTGAATGTCTTTCCTGCCATGTTGTGTACCACTAAATGACAGTGATGTATTTGCCCATTTGCCTGAGCACTGGACATGTGAGAAGCTCCCAGTTTTCCACTAAATAACGAACAGTGGAAGAACATTCTCGTATATTAGTATTTAAAGGCCATCTCTGATATTTTCATTGCATAGACTTTGAAAGTGGGATTACTGGGTGAAAATGTAATGAATGTTGAGAGTGGCTTATTCTATACTTGTCATTTGTACTCTCTGGTGTGTGTGTGTGGTGGGGGGGATTTTTGTGGCATTTGCCCTCTGTTCTACTTGGGTGATAGGTATTTCTTATCAAATCATCACAGCTTTCTTGCTGTTTGTTTTAAGGCCATCAGTCATGTATGTCACTAAAACATTTTCTCAGATGATCATTTTCCATTTAATTAGGTTTATAGTGTTTTATGACCCACTAAAGTGTTTTTTGTTCTCTCAGTTCAAATTTACATACTTTTCCATTGTGATTTATCCCGTTGCATTTTAAAACACAGCTTTATTGTGATGTATCACATACCCTATAATTCACCCATTTAAGGTTTACAGTTCAACATTTTTAGCATTTTCACAGGGTTGTGCAGCCATTGCCACAATCTAATTTTAGAACCTTTTTATCTGCCTTAAAAAAAAAACAAAAAACATTTGCATTAGCAATTACTCCACATTCCTCCCTACTTCCCTCCCCCTCTTCCTAATCCACCATCCTGCAGCCCTAAGCAAACAGTAATCTGCTTTCTATCTCTGTGAATCACCCTTCCTGGACATTTCATATAAATGGAATCTTGTAACATGTGGGCTCCATGACCGACTTCTTTCATAGAACAGTGTTCTTTGTCATGTTGTATGTAGTATGTATCCGTACTTTGTTCCATTTTATTACCTAATATTTTGTGGTATGTGTGTGCCACATTTAAAAATCCATTCTTCAGCATATGGACATTTGGGTTTCCACTTTTTGGCTCTTACGAATAATGCTGTTGTGAACATTTGTGTATACATTTTTGTGGGTATGTAGCTTTTCATTTCTTGGGTATACACCTAGGAGTAGAATTGCTGGATCATACGACAACTGTATATGTAACATTTGAAAGTACTACCAAAATATTTTCCAAAGTGACTGCACCGTTGTGCATTCCCACCAGCAGAGTGTGAGATTTCCAGTTTCTCTACATTGTTGCCAACACTTGTCATTGTCTGTCTTTTTTATTATAGCCATTCTAGTGCATGTGAACTGGTGTCTCACCATAGTTTTATTACTAAGTTGTAAGAATTCTTTTTTTATTCTAATTACAAGTTCTGTAGTATGCAACTTTTCTTCCATTCTTCAGGTTGTCTTTTTCACTTTCTTGATAACGTTGTTTCAAGTGCAAGTTTTTAATTTTGATGTAATCCAGTTCATTTTGTTGCTGTCCTTTTGATGCTCTAAGAAACCATTGCCTAATCCAAAGTCACACAGGTTTATGCCTATATTTTCTCCTAAGAGAGAAAAGGGATCAAGATCCCTTTTGAGTTAATTTTTTTATGTTTATTTTTGAGAGAGAGTGCGCACATGTGAGAAGGTGACAGAGAGAGGGAGACAGAGAATCCCAAGTGGGCTTCATGCTGACAGCAAAGAACCCTGTGTGGGGCTCGAACTCGGGAACTGCGAGATCATGACCTAAGCCAAAGTTGGATGCTCAAATGACTGAGCCACCCAGGTGCCCCGATTTTTGAGTTAATTAAAAAAATACTTTTAATGTTCATTTTTGAGAGAGAAAGAGAGGCAGAGCATAAGCAGGGAAGGGACAGAGAGAGAGAGAGAGGGAGACACAGAATCTGAAGCAGCAGAATCTGAGCTGTCAGCACAGAGCCGGATGCAGGGCTCGAACTTGGGAACTGCAAGATCATGACCTTAGCTGAAGTCGGATGCTTAACCACTGAGCCACCCGGGACACCCTTGAGTTAATTTTATGCATGATGTGAGGTAGGGGCCAACTTCATTCTTTTACATGTAGTTATCCAATTGTCTCAGCACTGTTTACTGAAATGGTGAGTGGCCTTGACCAAGTCATCTCTATGCTCTAAAGCAGCCCTGTTGTTCTGCTTTCCCGTTTGCTTAGTCCCTCCTTCCCATACCCAAGGTCAGAACTTCCTCTGTTAGAGTTGACCTCGTGTATGACTTGCTTCTTTTGCTTCATCCAGACTTCCCTCATGTCTCTACTTTTCGCTGTGTGAGAAAAAACTTCACGCTCCAAATACCTGTAGCCCTGTGCTTTCTCCTCCCTATGCACAGCCTCTCATTGCATGTCTCTGCCCTGACAGTCCATGAGCTCCTTGTCTTTGGTTCTTGTCTTTGTTTCCCCATGGAAGCCTTGAAAACAGATGTTATCACTTCTGTTGGTTACCCTGGTGAGGGGGCATAGGTATCTACTGGTTAAAATGAATAGGAATTTAGTAATTGATGGTCATCAGCTCCATGTGATTGGCTGAAAATACTAATAAGCAATTTCAGTGTAATGACCTTATGTTTATAAGGCTAGAAACATACCTTCCCCCATATCCACAGAGAACTGATTCTTTAATTAACGCCCTACCTCTCTCTCAGGTCTTTGCTATCATTAGGCAGTGAGCAAAGGGGAGTAGGTTTTAAGCTGGGTTTGTCAGGGGCCTTCTCAATCCTACTTTTCTATGCTCCCTCCTGTCACTCTTCCATTTTCTCAGGCTCTTGGCATTTTTGCCGCATGTTTCCCACTGCCTGCGGTTAATGATGACTGGAGGCTTTATCCAGTCACACTTTATAGCAGCATCAGCTGCACCCTGTGGTGGTGTCAGATGGCAGCTAGAACAAACCCAGTGCCATGCTCAGAAAGGAGTCTTTTTACCTCAAGAAAACAGATGGGGGCAGGGACAGCAGTGGTGGGAATCTCTTCTTTCTGATCATTTCTGATTCTCAGAGAAACACAGAAGTCACAGAAGCTCATGGAACCTACTGTATTTGTAAGTAACATTGATGAACGTCACTGAAAAGTAGGAGTCGGCAGGAGGGAAAGAGTGATGTTCCAGCTTGAATCCTCACGCTTGTTGTGAAACAAGTCTGTGTGTCGGCAGGAATGGCTGGCTGTGTTCCAGGTGGAGGGGCAAGGGTGTGCAAAGCCTGGAGTTGGGAAGCTGAAGTGAACACGGAATGGTGATCTCTAGAGGAGAGCTCAGTAAGAACCAGAGTGCCTTACAAAGGGAGAACTGGGACCACAGGGAAAATCTTCATTGCCCAGACCTGGAATGTTAAACCAGTAAGCTTTGTCTCTAGGGACTTATTGAGAGTAGCTAGTGAACAGTCGCACGTGGAACCCTTTCTTGGCACAAGTGTTCTGAGAAATAAAATTTAGGAAACCCTTCCAAGGAGGTGTGACTTTTTTATCCTTTCCATCACCAAGTAAGTCATCCTTTATTGGTTAGAGGTCCTATGTGGCAATTGATGAGCCCACTTTTTAAAAAAAATTTTTTAAAAATGTTTTGTATTTATTTTTGAGACAGAGAGAGAGCATGAATGGGGGAGGGTCAGAGAGAGAGGGAGACACAGAATCCAAAGCAGGCTCCAGGCTCTGAGCTGTCAGCACAGAGCCCGATGCGGGGCTCGAACCCATGGACCATGAGATCATGACCTGAGCCGAAGTCCGATGCCTAACTGACTGAGCCACCCAGGCGCCCCTCCCACTTTTTTTTTTTTAATAGAATTTTTTAAAGAGCAGTTGTAGGTTCACAGCAAAATTAAGTGAAATGTACGGAGATTTCTCATACACCCCTAGCCTCCACACATGCACGGCCTCCCCCATTATCGACATCTCTCATCACAGTGGTACATTTGTTACAATCTGTGAACCTGCACTGACATGCTGTTATCACCCAAGGTCCAAAGTTTACATTCTGGTATTAGACAGTCTGTGAGTTTGGACAAATGTATAATGACGTATCCATTTTTACGGTATCATACAGAGTATCTTCACTGTCCTAAAAATCCTCTGTGCTCCATTGTATCTCTCCCACCTACTGGCAACTACTCACCTTTGCAATTACAAACTCCATAGTTTTGCCTTTGCTGGAAGGTCATATAGTTGGAATCCTATAGTATGTAGTCTTTTCATACTGGCTTTTTCACTTAGTATGCATTTAGGATTCCTTCACATCTTTTCATGGCTTGATAGCTTATCTCTTTTTAGTGCTGAATAATAGTCCATTGTCTGAATGTACCACAGTTTATTTATCCCTTCACCTACCGAAGGACATCTTGGTTGTTTTCAGGTTTGGCAGTTTTGAGTAAACCTTCTGTAAAGATCTGTGTGCCAGTTTTTGTGTGGACATAAGTTTTTAATGCCTTTGAGTAAATACCAAGGAGTATGATTGCTGGATCATGTGATAAGAATACGTTTAGTTTTCTAAGATAAACTGACAAACTTTCAAAGTGGCTGTACCGTTTTGCATTCCCACAAGCAATGAATAAGAATTCCTGTTGTTCTAGGGGCGCCTGTGTGGCTCCATCAGTTAAGCATCTGACTCTTGATTTCAGCTCGGGTCATGATCCCACAGTCGTGAGATTAAGTCCCGCGTCAGGCTCTGTGCTGGACATGGGGTCTACTTAAGATTCTCTCTCTCCCTCTCCTTCTGCCCCTCCCCTGTTCACATATGCTGGCATGCATGCTCTCTCTCTCAAAAAAAAAACAAAAAAACAAATTCCTGTTGTTCTACATCCTTACTTGGATTTGGTGTTGTCAGTTTTTTGGATTTTGGCCATTTTAATAGGTGAATGGTGGTCTCTTATTTTAATTTGCAGTTCCCTGATTACATGTTGTGGACCATCTTTTCGTAGCTTATTTTCAATGTGTATATCTTTGTTGGTGAACTACCTCTTAAGGTTCGGATCATTTTAAAACCCAGGTTTTTTGTGTTCTTGTTGAGTTTTAAGAGTTCTTTACATACTTTAGATTATAGTCTTTTATCAGATGTATCTTTTTTCTCCCAGTTTGTGGATTGTCTTCTCATTCTCTTGACTGTATTTCTCAGGGGAAAAGTTTTTAGTTTTAATGAATTTCAGCTTATAAGTTACTTCTTTCATAAATTAGGGTTGTATCTAAACAGTCATTGCCATAGGTAAGGTCTTTGGGTTTTCTCTTCTCTTACCTTCAAGGAGTTTCATAGTTTTGCCTTTTACATTTTGGTTTGAGATCGATTTTGAGTTAATATTTGTGAAGGGTGTAAAGTCAGTGTCTACATTTATTTTCTTGCATGTGATGAATGTCCAATCGTTGCAGCATCATTTGTTGAAAAGACTTTGCTCCATTATATTGCCTTTATTCCTTTGTTAAAGATTAGTTGACTGTATTTATGTGGGTTTCTGGGCTCTCTATTCTGTTCCATTGAGCTATTTGTCTGTTCTTATGTCAATACTATATGGTCTTGATTTCTTTAGTTTTATGGTAGATGTTGAAGTAAGATAGTGTCAGTCCTCTAACTTGGTTCTTCTCCTTCAAAGTTATTTTGGCTATTTTGGATCTTTTGCCTTTCCACATAAACTTTAGAATCAGTTGGTTAATATCCACAGAATAACTTGCTGGGATTTTAGTTGAAATTGCATTGAACCTATAGATCAAGTTGGGAAAAAATTGGCATCCTGACAAGGTAGAGTCTTCCCTTCTATGAGTATGGAATATCTCTCCATTTAGTTAGTTGTTTGATTTCTTTCACCAGCATTTTGTAGTTTTTGTCATGTGGATCTTTTACATATTTTTTTATACCAAAGGATTTCACTTTTTGAAGTGCAAATGCAAATGGTATTGTTTTTAATTTTTAAATTCCATTTGTTTATTACTGGTATATAGGAAACCAATGGACTTTTATATATGAACCTTGTATCCTACAAATTTGCCATAATCCCTGTTCCAGGTATTTTTTGGTCAGTTATTTTGGATTTATTACATACATGAGCATGTCATCTGTGAAGAAAGTCAGTTTTATTTCTTCATTCCCAATCTATGTGCCTTTTATTTCCTTTTCTTACTTTATTGCATTAACTGGGACTTCCACGGTAATAATGGAAATGAGTTGGTGAAAGGGGATATCCTTGCTTTATTCCTGATCTTAGTGGGAAAGCTTGTTTTCACCTTAAGTATGATATTAGAGTTTTTGTAGATATTCTTTATCGAGTTGAGGAAGTTCCCCCTCTATTCCTAGTTGACAGAGAGTTTTTATCATGAATGGGTGTTGGATTTTGCCATGAACTGTCAATGTCTATTGATATGATCATGTGATTTTACTTTTTAGCCTACTGATGTGATGAATTACATTTTCTGATATTGAACCAACCTTGCGCATCTGGGATCAATCCCGCTTGACCGTCATATATAATTCTTTTTATACATTCTTGAATTTGATTTGCTAATATTTTGTTGAGGATTTTCGCATCTGTATTTATGGGAGTTTTGGTCTGTAGTTTTCTTGTAATGTCTGCCTGCTTGTGGCATTAGAATAATGTTGGCTTCATAAACTCAGTGAGTTAGGAAGTATTCCCTTCATTTCTATCCTCTGAAAGAGATTGTAGACAACTGGTATGATTTCTTCCTTAAATGTTTAGTAGAATTCACCAATGAACCCATCTGGGCCTGGTGCTGTTTTGGAAAGTTATTTGTTGATTCAATTTCTTTAACAGATACAGGCCTATTCAGCTTGAGCTCACTGTTTGAAAAGCCTAGGAGAATAAATTATCCATCAGAAGTCAGAAATCTGTGAGACCCTGGTTTTAGTTAACTAAAATATTAATGATCTTGATAGGTGCAACTGTCTCCATCCGTCTCAGTCTTGGGCAGATTGGAACTGGATTCACCTCCCACTTGGTGTGCTTGGGAAGGTTATAGGTGTTTCCTCATCTGGGAGATGGGAGTAATAATGGTGCTTCTCTTTATAGGGTAACTGAAGTTTAAATGAGATGTAGACGGTGAAGTATAGGGCCTGATACACAGCTTTTCTGTGGTGGTTGCTATCTTAGTGTAGCCATCAGTTGTGGAGCCCGTCTTCATCTTCCTTCATCTGACTTAGTGGCTTAGAATGGATTCCCACAGTATCTGTCTTCTCAGTTCCCCATCCTCAGCCAGATGCCCCCCAGAGGGATTTCATCCTCAGACATATGTGTTTTCTGGCAAGCATATGTCTTTTTGATGTGCAGCAAAGCTTTATTGTCTGTGAACAGGACATGAAAGCAGCATAATGCAGTGGCTGGCCCACTGTCTGGGTTCCAATTCCAGCTTTCCCACCAACTACTTGTATTATTCATCTCTTGGTTTGCATGCGATTTGTGTGAAGTGATTAAAATGATGTCTGTAAAATTGCCTTGTAAACTGTGATGCAAGTGCAAAGGTTTAAGAAAGAAGTTCTGAGCAGAAAAGAGAAATTTGGGCGAAGCAAAGGTAGGATGGCTGGTGGTCCCCTGCCTCAATGACTTGTGAAGCTCCTGTGAGCTCTTTATGAAACAGGAGAAGCAGTCCCTGAAGCTGATGGAGAGTAAGTGCTCCAAAGTGGTTCACACTTGCTCACCGGGCAATGAGAGCAGAACTTCCATGGAAGTTGAGCAGACAGTTACTCGTGTGCAGGTGTGCGTGCAAGCATAGTTACAGAGTCGTTCCTTATGCAGGTAAGTGATAAAATTGGCATTTAAGACAGAAGTCTTTGTGCCAGGTTACCCTTGAATACCCCTTAAGTTGCTCCTAAATGCCATATGCAGACAGACTGCCTCTGGATGGCACATTTTTCTTCTGCCATTGACACAGATTGTTGTTTATTTGGATGTACTAGATGAAGTAGGAAGCTTGTACTCATGTCTGATTGGTACCAGAAATGTGTACCTTACACACAGAATCCCATTATGTGAGGGTGTGTAGGGCCGAGAGTGGCTGAGGGAACAGTAGGTACGTGTGTTCCTGCCTTGCAGAGCACATGCGGTTGAATGCAAGTGAAGTAATTGTGCCCAGGTTACAACTCCATTGTAACACTGTCATTTTGAGAGTATAGGAGGTATTATGGGCACTTCTCTCTTGGGCATTTTGATATTTCACAAGGACTCTGGATGTGAGGCTTCAGTACGCAAAAGAAATTATGTGCCTGCTGTGCACATCCTAGGGTCTAGTGTTAATATTTGATACAGAAATTAGAGGTCTTGAAGTGAGGCTCACAGGCTAGGAATCTCCTGTTGTTTTAATCAGAAGATTGTAGACTGAGATCTTTAGCAAAAATTCAATAGAAATTTTCTTTATTAAAGGTAGTTTACTTTTACAAAATAATTTACAGCATTTTTTTTCCAGTTGTAGAGTTCTTATTAGAGCCAGGTATATGTACTGTATTTGAATGAATGTATATATGTACTCATACATGCATTAAAATTTGAGTATATGCATATAAAAGATTCTGAGAATGCATGATTTTTTTAGAAGTGGTGTGATTTAAGCAGATCTTATGTACATTAGGGAAGATGAACTTGTATATCCTTCGTTTCCCTTGCTGTCATCTAAATGGGGAAATTCTATCCAAGCATGTAGTGCTGTGGTTAGTTTCTAGCCCTAAAAGGTGGATAGACCTGAGGTTCAAATCCAAGGTCCCTGTTCTTAGCAACTCTGTGACCTTGGAAGTGACTTGAGAAGCTCTTTGATTCTTGTTTTCCTCATCTGAACTGGAGAATGAATGATCTACCATATAGTTCTTTGAGAGGATGGAGAGGATGCTGGTAAATGCCTGGCTCCTAAAACACACTCAAGAAGTTTGCTGCTACCTATAACTTCTGAGATTAGGGAACTTCTCCCTTTTTCCATGTGTTGGCTTCTCCTACTTCCTCCTCTTATGACTTGAGTTTGTCTGACCTGGACAGTGAGGAAGACACCTCTGCCTCAGTGCAAGGACCGCTGAAGCCTTACTGTTGGTACCTGGATTTGGGTCTATAAGCACAGGAGCTGACCTGCCAACAGCTTCTGTGAAGGGTCTGGTCAGCTCTCTCGTTGCTGTTCATTTCCTGTAATAGGTATTGTTCCCAGTCACATGCCTTGTTTATTTATTCTTGGTCCTATTGTAGTTCTTATTGAAAGCGGTAAAGATCAAACAGTGAGAATGCAAGTAGCCAAGATTTGGAGGAGTGTGAGAAGCAGTTCACAAGGAAGCAAGGTGATACCAAAGTTTTTGGGGTGAGGGTAGGAAAACCACCCAGCATCTTGAGGGGAGGGTTGATTCTGCCTAGCTATGAAAGATCCCTCACAATGTGAGCCATGTGAGACTCTCAGGAAGAAATGATGTCAACAGACCAGGTCAAGGAAGCACACGTTAAACACTTTCTGAGGACTTGATATTTACTTGATACTAGGCTTTGCTGCATATTTTTTCAAAGTTTGTGGTGTTTTTAAATTTTTTTTAAAAAATTCTAAAATTTTATTATTTATTTTTGAGAGAGAAAGAGACAGAGTGAGAGCCAGGGAGGGGCAGAGAGAGAGGAGACACAGAATCTGAAGCAGGCTGTAGGCTCTGAGCTGTCAGCACAGAGCCTGACGCGGGGCCCGAACTCACAGACCATGAGATCATAACCTGAGCCAAAGCCAGATGCTTAACTGACTGAGCCACCCAGGTGCCCCAAAAGTTTCTGGTGTTTTAATAAGCAATTGAGGAAGAACAGGTCCTTTTAGGGCAGGAAAAACCTTACTATAGCTTCATATGCATGAGTCACCTTGACTTTTTCACTGTTGCTTGTAGATTTCTTAACGATATAGTGAAAGGAAAAAATAAAACCTTTTGAGTCCAATATGTTTTCCCTGAAATGAGAAAGAAACCTAGCAGACTGCTCAAGAGAATGATTTTTAATTTGCATTTGGATACTCTTATTTTTGTGGTTTACTTTCCATTTCTTCCTTTCAAACTGGAAATTCTTAGTTCGTGTGCCCTTTGGCCTTTAAAAATAGTCCCTCTTTATGCACTACTGCACTTCTGAGCTCTTGCTTCCCCCACCTCTCCTGGACTCGCTGGCAGCTGAGTTGGCAAGAGATTTTTCCAGGATCCCTTTCATCGTAAGAGGACACTGTGTAGGTGGATGTGACTTTTTTTGGTGGTGACCTTTATTTTTCCGAATGGCCTCAGAGGCACTCTGAGTTGCTTCAGTCTTTCTTTTAGTTGGTGATTTCATGAGGCTCCATAAACATTTGTCTTCTAAAGGTTTATTGAGCATGAGCTGTATGTTGGGCTCTGGGATAGAGGTGAGGTAGATAGGAAGGTAAATAAATACTTGGCCCCAAGCTTTGAGGACCTCCCAGTTTAGTGAGAGAGGTGCTAACTTGTAATGCTTAGCGGTGTCTACAAAGTTGTGATGCCATGGAAAAGAGCAAGAATCTCTGGGGGCAGCTGGTAATGTGCCAAGTGCATGTGACACTGGAAGGCACTCTTAACGCATGAATTAGGAGGTCCATAGCTAATGGAGTTTGAGCTGGGCAGAAGGACTGTTCTGTAGGGAAGGGACAGCCCCCTCTGAAATCTGGAGAACATGCACGCAGGTGAGTGACTGGAAGGTACTGGCTGGAGCTCACAAGGCATTGTGGGGCAGCAGGTAGTGTTAGAGAAAAGTGTGGAAATTCAGTGGGAGCCAGGACTGATTTTAGTCTTTTGGCAGTGGTGTCCTTTAGTCTTTAAGTAGAGACGTGGAATAGATAAAGGATTTAGGACGGTAACTATTTTATAGAGGCCATCTTGGAATTGGGGAGACTGGTTGGGCCTCTTTGGTAATGATTCAATTGAAGTATAGTTACTGAAGCCTCTGCACTGATGAGAGAATGGAGGGAGGGGGAAATCTGCTTAAGAAAGTTGTAGGAAAAAGAATCTATAGGTGGCGGTGACCTATTTGTACATGGGAATGAGGGAAGGAAGACAAATGCAGAATGGCTCTGGGCCAGGGCTTGCTATCTCTTTTCATATCATGGCACGTAGGAGATGTTTGTCCAGCCACGAGGGTAAATGGACTATCCCTTGGGGTGCTGCCCCAGACTTCCCAGCAGTCCTGACAGGTAAGGGATCCATATCTCTGTACGCACTTCATTCATTCTTTGCAAACCAGTTGGGAAGCTTGCCAGGGGCTCTAGCTTGGTTTTCTAGGTGGGTTCAGATTAAAAAAAAAATTTGTTGCTCTTGTGGTTTTACCCTCCCCTCCTATATAATTATCAGGGTGTCTCCAAGGTGATTATTAGTCTCGTATTTTAGGCTCTGATGATTGGAATTTCAACTCCAGTTGTGGGATTTCAAGTCATGCTGTTTCTGTCCTGCCATGAATGTAGGTGCTGTGTAATTAACTATGGTGTGGATTACAGAAACAGGTTGGTTGGGAGGGGTGCAAAATTTGACTTTGAATATCTTGAACCTTGGATGTTCCACAGAGCCTTGTTTGCGAAGAACATTGGGGAGTTGGAAGTGGAGAGCCTGAGCTCAGAAGAATTTCAAGACATGGCATCTGTGGGAGAGACTGGAAAGTTCAAGTACAATAAGGAATGGAAAGTGTTCACTTTTGGAAATAGGGTAGTTGCTGACAGAGTAGAATTTACAAGTTTCTTCTGTCAAGGGCCAGATAGTAAATATTTTAGGCTCTGAGGGCCATACGGTCTGTGTTGTAACTACTCAGCCTTTTCATTGTAGCACAGATTAGCCATAGACAGTACATAAATGAATGGTCATGGCTATCTATATTGCACTAACATTTTATTTATAAAAACATGAAATGGGTCAGATTTCACCCCTAGACCATAGTTTGCCAGCTTAAAGGAAAGGAAGTGAGGAATGGAAAGTTAGTATTTGTTTAGTACTTAACTGTGTACTAGGTATCTTATAAATATATTTAACCCTGAGGTATAGGCACCAACCCCATTTACTGTTGATGGAGAGACCCAAGAGTTTAGATAATTTGCCTAAAGGTTGCATAGCTAGTTACCGCCTGGCTGGGATTTGAACTTCCATCAGCCTGATTACAAAGCCCTAGACATTTCCATTTCACCTCATTGCTGACCAGAACAGCAGCCTTAGGTTAGGTTCCTCTCAGTAGGTGCAGATGACACAGAAGCCATCAGGCTCTTTAGTCCCATGGCCTTCAGTGGTGTCATGTTTTTTTGCCTCACCCCTCTGTTAGTTTCTAGTGCTTCCATAACAAAGTACCACAGAGTGGGTGGCTTAAGTAACAAAAACGTATTTTCTCACAGTTCTGGAGGCTTAAGTTCCAAGATTAAAGCGCTTGCACGTTTACTGCCTCCAGTGGCCTCTCTCCTTGGTGTACAGATGGCCTCTTTGTCACTGTGTCCTCATATGGTCTTTTCCCTGTGTTTGTCCTCCTGTCTCTGTGTGTCCAAATTTCATCTAAACAGGACACCACTCAGATTGGATTAGGGACCACAGCAGGGACCTCTTTTAACGTAATTACCTTTTTATTTTTTATTTATTATTGTTTTAAAAATGTTTATTTAAATCTTTTTTTAAAAGTTTATTTATTTTGAGAGAGAGGAAGAACACTAGCAGAGGAGGGGCAGAGGGAGAGAGGGAGAGAGAGAGAGAGAGAATCCCAAGCCGACTCTGTGCTGTCAGCACAGAGCCCTATGTGGGGCTCCATCTCAGAACCATGAGATCATGGCCTGAGCCGAGATCAAAAGTCAGACACTTAACCGAATGAGCCACCCGGGTGTCCCTTAATTACCTCTTTAAAGCCTAATCTCCTGGGATACCTGGGTGGTTCAGTCCGTTAAGCATCCGAATTCGGCTCAAGTCATGATCTCGTAGTTGGTGGGTTTGAGCCCCACATCGGGCTCTGCACTAACAGTGTGGAATCTGCTTGAGATTCTGTCTCTCCTTCTCTCTGCCCCTTCTCCGCTTACACTTTCTCTCTCTTTCAAGAATAATCTTTAAAATAGCCTAGTCTCCAAATACAGTCACATTCTGAGATACTGGAAGTTGGGCTTTCACCATATGAAATTTGGGAGAACCCCATTCAGCTTGTAACAACCCTCTTCTTCTGTGGTGGCTATCAAGGGACTATCAGGAACAGAGCCTAAATTCCTTAATGTAGAAGATAAAGGCATTCTCCGGTATGTGAAGGTGTCTCTTAGTTACCATTTGAGACTTGGATGAACTTTTAAAAATATAAACTTATTTTAGTTTTAGATTTATAGAAAAGTTGCAAAGATAGTTCAGAGTTCCCATATACCACATACCTCGTTTCTTGTATTATTAACATAGTACATTATTGTCACAATTAATAAACTAATACTGATACATTATTATCAAGTAAAGTCAATGCTTCATTCACATTTCTTTAGCTTATAACGAATATCCAGGATCTTATTCAGGATACCACATTCATTTATTTGTCATGTCTCCCTAGGCTCCTCTTGGCTGTAACAGTTTCTCAGACTTTCTGTGGTTTTCATGACTTCAGCAGTTTTGATGCTTACTGTTAGGGTGTTTTGTAGGATGTCCTCCTGTTGGGATTTGTCTGATACTTCTCTCATGATTAGACTGGATTTAAGGGGTTTTGGGGAGGAAGACTATAGAGGTAAAGTGCCCCCCCCCCCCCCCCGCTTTTTTAAGTTTACTTATTTTGAGAGAGAGAGGGAGAGCGTGAGCAGGGAAGGAGCAGAGAGAGAGAGAGAGCGAGAGAGAGAGAGCAAGAGAATGATAGTGCAGCACCTGATGTGGGGCTCAAACTCATGAACTGTGAGATCATGACTTGAGCTGAAATCAAGAATCAGATGCTTAACAGACTGGGCCACCCAGGCGCCCTGGTAAAGTGCCCTTTTTACCACATTGTGTTGATGATGAATACTAACAATGTGACTTATCACAGTTTACATTAACTTTGGTCACCCGGCCAAGGTAGTGGTTTCCAGGTTTCTCCATAGTCTCCAGCCTGTTCTTCTTATGCCCTTCTCCACGTCCTACTTTCTGGAGGGAAGGTGCTATGAGCAGCCCACATATGCGGGGTGGGGTGTTCTCCTCCCCCTCCTTGACAGTGGGGTATCTGCATCGATGTGAGATTTTCTGCATGAGAGATTCATCTTTTCTTCCCCATTCAGATACTTGTATCAGTGTAGATTCATGGGTAGAGGACATTTTAGGTTGCACTGAGACAAACCAACTCAGACACTCCACTTTTCTGCCCCACATGTTGCCTTGTGGGCTATAAGTGAAGTGAAGCTCTTTGCAAGGGGCCAAAAGTTATCAGAATTCATGTTAGGTGTAGCATAAAACGTGAGCAAAGAGTTGCTGTCCCTGCAGTTTAATTCCTGAACCATGTTCCCTGAAATCGTCAAGAAGAAGCATTTCTGGGCTTCATGCTTCTAATTCCTAATGGGTGCAAGCATTTTTGTCCTGATGGTGAAGAAATGCATTTGTGGATTCTGTCTGAAATCTATATTGAAGCAGCGCCACCGTGTGGTAAATGCTGAAGGATCAGTGTATTCTAGGAATAGTTTCTGTGCAGTTCTGGGACTCTTCTGATCCAGGTTCTTAAAAGGCTACCTTCTGACTTCAGCTTTGTACATGTCCAGGTTTACATAAAAAGTAAACACTGGAAGGTTGAAATCCTCCATAGGTCTTTTTTTTTTTTTTCTTTTTGGCATAGTAACTGCTAACTTTGGTCACCCAGACCAAAAGGTGTCTAGGTATCTTAAGGTAAACTTTCTTTTATATAATTTAAAATTGTTTAATAGCTGAGGTGTAAAAGTGCAACAGGTTGAAAACTCGAACTTCTGGAGCTGTTTTTCTTTGGCTTAGTCAGGTTGGGGACTTATTTTAATAGCTTCATTCTTCTTTGCTCAAAGGTTTAAAGATGTTTGAGCCTGTGTGGAAAGCAGACAGACAGTCCCACCCACCATGGTGTGTGGGAATGTGAGGTGGGCTGGGATGACTGGAATGTTTACAGGAGGAGGAGTCTTCGGGAAGGGAGAGGTCGGGGAGTTAGTTGGGTAATTCGTAGGGCCTTGTGGTTGACCTGGTGACTGGTAGCAAATGGTAAGCTGGAGGTCAGCGTGACAGCCTGTTAGAGTTGATTTAAAGGAAAAAAATCAAGCAGCCACTCTTGTTGTAATAAGTCATTATGGAATCAGGAATTATAAGCTGCAGATTAATCTTGATCAGCTTTTGAGAGTGAGATAAAATTGTAGTTGCTTTGATGAAAAATAAAAATGCTAAAGGACCAGACTGTAACTCCGTGTGCAAACCCAGTCCCTGAGGTCAGGGCACAGAAAGTCAGATGTTGCTGGAGGAGGGTTTTGACTGGCTGGGTCACTGCAGGGGCTGCCCGTGACCATGACAGAGATGTGGTCTGCCAGTGGCTCTTCAGCTGGCTCCTTGTCAGTGATGTCATGGGTTACCTATGTCATCTCTGAGTGCAATTTGTCCTATTCAAACTCGAAGGAGATAACAGCTAAGCCTGTAGATATCAGTCTGCTGCTGCTCTCTTAGGTTCCTGAGGCTTCCAAGAGGTATTTCAGATAATGGCAATCACATGCTTCAGAGTGTGAGCTTCTCACCCAAGAGGTCAGAGAGGAATGTTTGCCTCTGGCTCACAAGCCCAACCTCTGCTCTGCTCTTGCTTTTAGTCTCCAAGGAGCCTGTGCTGGGACTCTTTGGATCATTAGAGGCCACTTGTGTCTGACCTGATGCACCAACCTCTGACCATGTACAGCAACACCATGGGCTGCTCCTGACTCCTCAGAGAGAGTGTCTCCCTCTGTACAGACAGCAGGAACATGGAGGAGTGAGTCCTCTGGGGGATGCTGACAAGTATACCACGATGACCATGGGGGCTGTGGTTGCACATGGAAGGTTCTAGAATTCAGCTGAAGGACCAGATATGAAGTGGCTATCTTTGTTGGCTGGCTAAGGGCTGTGGGAGACAGAGTTAAGGGAGTTTTGGGGGGTCCTTTTTTCCTCTCTCCCTCCTTCCTTCTTTCCATCTTGAACTTCTTCCTCTGAGCATTTTACAAGTGAGAGACTGACTATACTGTGGAGAGACCATTGTTAAAATGAGCCTTTTGATGTCTGAGAGCAGCGTTTTGTATACAGATGATAATAAGAGTTTCAAATTACTGTTCAAGGTAGTGTTGTTAATTTTAAACATGGCTTTCCATAGCCTTTAAACTCAGTTTACAAATCTTATGTTTATAATCTAATTTAAAGTCACACATTTAAAATGATTTTCACTTAAAGCTAAAAATTAGATATTTTGAATAGGAATCACAAAGCTAATCAGTCAGAAACTCCAATAGGCCATGTTTTGTTTTATTTAGTTTTTAAATGTTTATTTTGAGAGAGAGAAAGAGCACACGTTCACACACACACACACACACACACACACACACACACACACACGCGCGCGCGCGCGCGCGCTTGAGTGCGGGAGAGACAGAGAGAAAGGAGGAAAGAAAGAATCCTAAGCAGGTTCTGTGCTGTCAGTGTGGAGCCCAGTGTGGGACTTGATCTCACAAACCATGAAATCGTGACCTGAGCCAAAATCAAGAGTCAGTCGCTTAATCAGCTGAGTCACCCAGGTGCCCCTACATTTAAAAAATGTCAGAAATTCTAGGGGTGCCTGGGTGGCTCAGTCAGTTGAGCGTCCGACTTCAGCTCAGGTCATGATCTTGCGGTCTGTGAGTTCGAGCCCTGTGTCGGGCTCTGTGCTGACAGCTCAGAGTCTGGAGCCTGTTTCAGATTCTGTGTCTCCCTCTCTCTGATCCTCCCCCCTTCATGCTCTGTCTCTCTCTTCTCAAAAATAAATAAACGTTAAAAAAAAATTAAAAAATACAAGAAATTCTCTACTAGACATGTTTCCTGATTATACCCAGTGAACACAAACTTACTTCCTTTTTTTTTTTTTTAATGTTATTTTTGAGAGAGGAAGAGACAGAGACACAGAATCTGAAGCAGGCCTCAGGCTCTTAGCTGTCAGCACTGAGCCTGATGCAGGGTTTGAGCTCACAGACCATGAGATTGTGACCTGAGCCAAAGTCAGACACTTAAGGGACTAAGCCACTCAGGTGCCTCTACACAAACTTATTTCTAAATGTAACACAGTTGTATCAATTATTTGGGGCTGACTTCCTTCTTCAGCTCTTCATTTAATTCTCAACCTTGCTGAGGCTGTGGAGAACCAATATGATTGATCAGCTTAGGCAAATTGAGGTTAGGGCCAATAACTCATAATCACAGTATGTTGCTACATTAGGATTAGGTCTGGCTTCAAGGAAAAACAATCAAATACATAATAGCTTCAACAAAATAAAAATTTATTTCTCTCCTGTTAGTAATATGGAGTTAGATGGTACAGGGCTGAGGTGACTTCAACCTGTCTGTCATCAGGGGACCAGGCCCCTGACTTGTGTCCATTCTCTGTGTTAGTTTCCCGGGTCTGCTGTAACAAAGTACCGCATACTTGGTAGCTTAAAACAATAGCAATTCATTCTCACAGTTCTGGAGGCCAGAATTCAGGAATTAAGGTATGAGCAGAGTTGCACTCCCTCAAGAGGCTCTTGCTTGTCCTAGGTTCTGGGGGCTACCCATGACCATTTTTTTTTGTGGTTGCATCCCTCCATTCTGTCTCTGCCTTCACATGGCTTTCTCTCTGTGTGGCCGTCTGGTCTCCTTTTTCCTTGCCTCTTTTGTCAGGATACCTGTGATGACATTTTGGGCCCAGCTGGATAGTCCAGGATGATTCCTGTGTCTCAGAATCCTTAACTTAATCACATCCACATGAACCACTTTTCTAAATAAAGAACATTTACAGGTTTCAGAGATTAGGTCATGGACATACTTTTGGGTGCCAGTATCAGCCTGCGACACCTTCCTAACACAAGGTCACCTCATGGTCCGATGGGATTATTAGAGTACCAGCTAGCATGTCAAGATTTCCTATCAGATGGAAGAGAGTGAGGAGAGTAATAAGGGGCCCCTCTCAGCTGGGTTGGCTAGTTTTAAACACTCATCCTTGAAATCCCACCTAACACTCAGTTTCCTTTCTGACTGCACTTACCTAGCTGCCAAGGAGGCTGGAAAATGCACTCTTTGATTTATTTAATGCCCTGTGCTGCTAAAGTATAATTTTCAAGAAAGCAAAAATAGGACATGCAAATATAAAAGGTCATATGTCAACAATTTTATTTAGCTCATTAATTAAGGAGGGAGCAAGTAAGATGTTAAGACCAGTTTAAATGAGAATTTGGATTACAGAGATTTATATTCTCTGCCACACAAAACTCATTTACATTGCTATGGACAGGAATCATTTGCATTGCTATTAAGCTCTTGGAAATGTGCAGAGCCGTAAAATAGTCCAGTTATTAGGAAGCCAGTTAGGAATATAGAATGAGATGGTCTTGGAGAGTCTGCTTTACATAAAACAACCCCTACCACCCCACTCAAGGAATACTCTATAATCTCTTGGCCTCTTTTTTTTTTTTTTTTTCTTTTTTGAGAGTGAGAGTGAGAGTGAGAGCAAGAACACATGGACACATGCTAGTGAGGGAGGAGCAGAAGGTGAGGGGGAGAGAGAATCTTAAGCAGGCTCCATGCTCAGCTTGGAGACTGACGAGGAGCTCCATCCCAATGTCAAGACGGTGAGATCATGACCTGAGCTGAAATCAAGAGTGGGACCCTTGGGGCACCTGGGTGGCTCAGCTGGTGAAGTGTCCAACTTCAGCTCAGGTTATGATCTCACGGTTTGGGAGTTCGAGCCATGCGTCGGGCTCTGTGCTGACAGCTCAGAGCCCGGAGCCTGCTTTGGATTCTGTGTCTCCCTCTCTTTCTGCCCCTCCCCTGTTTGCACTCTCTCTCTCTGTCTTTCAAAATTGAATAAACAGGGGCGCCTGGGTGGCTCAGTCGGTTAAGTCACCGACTTCGGCTCAGGTCATGATCTCGCGGTCCGTGAGTTCGAGCCCCGCGTCGGGCTCTGTGCTGACAGCTCAGAGCCTGGAGCCTGTTTCAGATTCTGTGTCTCCCTCTCTCTGACCCTCCCCCATTCATGCTCTGTCTCTCTCTGTCTCAAAAATGAATAAATATTAAAAAAAAAAAGATAATCCTTTAAAAAAAATTGAATAAACATTAAAAGAGAGAGAGAGAGAGAGAGAGAGAGAGAAAGAAAGAAAGAAAGAAAGAAAGAAAGAAAGAAAGAGTTGGACACTGACCGAAACACCCAGGTACCCCTCTTTGCCTCTAAGTATTGGGTACTTTTTAAAATAGTGACCAGTTAAAAATTAGGTTTTTTTTTTTTTTTTTTTTTTTAACACCAAGGTAGAAGGGGATGTGGTGGATGCTGGGACTAGCCTCCAGCTATTTCTGCCTCTCAGTAGGTCAGAGATATTTGCCTAGAATGGAGGTGTCCTACAACTACTGATACTCCCCTACACGGGTGGACACCCTAAGTCAGGCCATCCTTTTAAATTTTTTTTTTTTTCATTTTTTATAGCTCTACAATAAAGTTCACTTTTCGTTGTACAGATCTATAGGCTTTAGCAAATGCATAGAGTTCTGTTTTCAGCACCCCCACAGTCAAGTACAGAACAGCTTCCTCACCCCAAAATACTCCCTCAGGCTGCTGCTCTGCAGTCAACCCTTACTTCCTGGGAACAACTAAATCTATGGTTTGTGTTCTCTAGAATGTCATATAAATGCAACGATACAGTACTCAACCTTTGAGTCTGGCTTCTTTCACTGAGTATAAGTATGTTTGAAATTCAAAACTTTGTAGTGGGTATCAGTACCCCTTTTTATTGCTGAGTATCCCTCTGTTGCATGGATATACTATAGTTTATCCATTCGCCACTTGAAGGACATTTCAGTAGCTTCTACTTTGCGGTGATGATGAATAAAGTTGCCATAAACATGTACATGCAGGTTTTTGGGCTAACATTTTCATTTTTCTGAGGTCCGTATCTAGTTGTGGAATTATTTGGTCACATGGTATGTTTAATTTTATATATAAATGTCAACTCTTTACTAAAGTGATTTGCCGTTTTGCATCTCCACCAGCAACAGAGGAGGGTTCCCCGTGATCTGCGTGCTTGCCATCAGTTTTTACTCCTCCATCTTTTTTTGTTGTTGTTGTTCTTAAATTTTACTCTTCTACTATGTGTGTAGTGGTGGCCCGTTGCCCAAGTTAGGCCCTTTTTGTTGGTCTCAGTGCAACCTAGGTTGTAACAATATCCATTGCTAATATTTCGACCTAATCTTATTAAGCTTATAAACCCTCTTATCCAGAGCAACAGGTCTGATATTTCTCTGTAGAAACTGTTGGAGTCTGCATTCTTGCCTTTTCTTGGTCTTGATCTTGTCACCATGAGCAGAGAAGGATTAATTTTATGTGGGTGTGACAGGATTAGTATAACTGCAAGTAGGTGTGAGGATGGAGCTGAACAAAGTTTTGGGTGTTTCCTTCTATATCCTTATCTTTGATGTGGGCCATGAAGTTTCCTTTTGGCTGGGGAGTGGGGGTGGGGGGTTGCATGTGTGTGCATCAGAGGTTTGAGGAGAATGGAGAAGTCTTGGCCTGGTCACTGTGGAGGAATGGGAGGGGAGCTGATGAGTGGGCCATGGGACCTCTCATCTCCTGCCCTCTCCCAGATAGTTAAGTCCCGCCAACAGGTGGGACCTCTGGATAGACTGGGACTCATGCTTTTCCCTCCCACCTCTTCCCTTACCCCTAAATCTCCCACCCTTGACAGGAAGAATGAATGGAGGTTAGAACAGGATTCCATAATAGCTACTGTGCTGAATATTTGAAAAATAGCCCCAAATCAGGAAATTCCTTAAAAGTGATTAAAGCCAATAGTTGTAATTCATTTAAAGAGCAGAAACTCTTGGTTGTCACAATTAGTATTTGTGCACCCCTTGAGTACACGGTGCTCTAAGGGAGCCAACAAGAGGCAAAGTTCTCTTCCTCAAGCTGCTTTCATTCCACCTCTGTGCACTCTCTGGTGTGATTGCCCCCTGCCTCCCACCCAGCTTAGGTCCTGCCTCTTGCCTCTATTGCTGCTATCCTCCCCAAGTCACTTAACACTGGCCATGGTGGCTCTTTCTGTCTAATCTTTATACTTGATGGTAAACTGTTTCAGGACATGGGCAAGGTCTTATATAGCTACACAGGACTGGGTAACCCAGTGATTTTCAAACCTGAGGACACAGCAGAATCACTCTGGTCTGGGATGGGGCTGAGAATTTGCATTTCTAACCAGATCCCTGGTCACGCTGTTGTTCCTGGTCTAGGGACCTACTTTGAGCATACTGATCTGAACCTTCAGGGAAAGAAAGTTCTCAGGGATGCTCCCTGTCTCTTTTCGAAGTCATTACTTCACCATGCAGCAGAGCATAGGGTTTGTTTCCTGCTTGTGTGAATAACAGAACCCTTTCCCTTATGGGCTTCTTCCCTAGTGCTTTAGGGAAACTCTGAAATTACCATTCCAGGAAGGAGTCAGAATTTTTCCCCCCTAGGGGACATCTTAAAACCAAGGTTGTGGTTAGCCATTTATTTGTGATGCTTTGGTTAATGATTATTACCAGCATGACAAAACAACCTTTAGGCATTAGATCTTTATGGTAAATTATAATTACTACCAATAGAGGAGGTAAGGGCTAGAGAGGTCCCCCTATAAACTCAGGTGTGAATGAAAACAAGGCTCAGACAGGGTTCTCTGTCTATACATAGATTCATTAGCAGGCTAGCTCAGTGCAACCATATAACCTGTTTTGTATGCCCAGTAAAGTTCCAGCTCAGTTCTTTTAGGGGGTCGGTGCCCTGACAGCACCTTGCATTTAGTGTTACCGGTAGCAAGTATTCCAGGATTTCATAGACAATACATTCGTTTTCCATTGTTGCCCTAAGAAATTACTACAAACATATAAGCTTAAAACAAACTTATTGGGGCGCCTGGGTGGCCCAGTCAGTTACACGGCCAACTTCGGCTCAGGTCATGATCTCGCGGTTCGTGAGTCCGAGCCCTGCGTCGGGCTCTGTGCTGACAACTTAGGGCCCGGAACCTGCTTCGGATTCTGTGTCTCCCTCTCTCTCTGCTCCTCCCCTGCTCATGCTCTGTCTCTCCCTCTCTCTCAAAAATAAATAAACATTAAAAAAATTAAAAAAAAAAAAACAAAAGCTTATTACTCATAGTTCTGTAGGTTAGAAGTCCAGGCACAGCATGGCAAAATTGGTTTCCCTGATTTGATTTCACAAGACCCACTGAAGATGTTGGCCAGGCTTCAGCCTTTCTGGAGGCTGAGAGGATGAAACATTCCCAAGCTCATTTATAGTGGCAGAATTCAGTGTCATGTGGCTGTAGCATTGAGTCCCCACTTCCTTGCTGGCTCTTGGCTGGGATTGTTCTCAACTTTTAGGGGCTGTCTGCATTCCTTTGCTTGTGGCCCCCTTCCTCCATCTTTACCGCTCACAACGTGTCAAGTCCAGAAAGGTTGAATCCTTCTTATGCCTTGAGTCTCTCTGACCGCTTCCCCCAACTTCTGCCTTATCTTACCTCATACTCTTTTTTTTTTTTTTAATTTTTTAAATGTTTATTTATTTTTGAGAGACACAGAAACAGAGTGTGGGCAGGGGAGGGGCAGAGAGAGGGAGAGAGGGAGACACAGAATCCAAAGCAGGCTCCAGGCTCTGAGCTGTCAGCACAGAGCCCAACACGGGGCTCGAGCCCACAAACCGTGAAATCATGACCTAAGCCGAAGTCAGACGCTTAACTGACTGAGCCACTCAGGCGCCCCTTACCTCATACTTTTTATTACTAATGTGATCTTATCTATACCTAATTCAGATTACACTGACTTGTACCCTCCTTTCCTTACACAAGGCTCTGGGCCCTTGTAAAAGTGTTTCTGGAAGACCCCCAGGGGCACGTCACATGTGCTGATGAGCTGAAGACAGACTCTTCAGTCTTCCTCTTCTGCTTTTAAGGGCTCGTGTGATTACATTGGGTCTATCCTTTGTAAGGCTATTTTAAGGTCAGCTGATTAGTACCTTAATTCTATTTTTTTTTCCCCCACACAAAGACACTTTATTAGTTTCCTCTACAAGAGACAGTAAACAGTAACATCAACCTTTTTAACAGAAATCTCAGGTCACTGGAGAGGCCAAATCAATGGGAGAAAGATGAAAATGAGATATTTACATTAATCAAAGGCACTACAACCCCACCTAAAACCTACTACCACGGTGGTAGCAGGCTCAGGAAGATTAAGCTACGGCAAAAACAATCCCATGTAAATGTTAGAGATCACATAGCAGGAGGTGAGTTTGCTTTCCAGAAGACTGTAGTACAAGGAACATTTGGGCTCGAGAGGGTTATCTGGCCACGGAAAGGGCAAGATGGCTGAAGGTCAAGTCGAATGGAAAGGAACAGGTACAAAGAAGAATCCAAGCAACACAGTCCCCAAGTAGGGGGTGAAGGATCAGGCTTTTTCTTCCCAAGAAACATTCACTGCCTTGTGTGCTGCCATCCTGTAGCCTTAATTCTAAATTCCGTCTGCAGGACCCCTTCACAGCCGTACCCAGATTGTGTTTCATTTGGTAACCAGGGGACAGGAATCTTGGAGTGACGTCTTACAAGGTTCCACCTACCACAGACAGAATTCCACTTATCCTGTCGTTTTGCCTTGGGGCCAGATAATTCTCTGGAATCAGCAGGTAGACCTGGACCTTTTCCTTATTAAGCTAGGACACGTTTCTGCAGGCCTGCTAGAGTTTCTACTGGGGTCATACAAGGGCTAGAGAGTTTCCGGGATGTTTCTGGTTAATCCTCTTAACTCAATATGACTTTTACCACTGCAGATAAATTTCCAACTACATAATAATGATTTACCAAAATCAGGAACTTCACCAGTGTGGAAGTCCATTTCTGACCTCAAGAGTGCTAACTTGTGTTACTGTGGTGGCTGTGGTAGGGATAGCTAGCTGACTGACTAGTAGTGAATGGTCTGCTCTTGAGTGTGGCCTTATGATTAAAGGCTAGTTAACCTCTGGGGTCTGTATTCCAGATTAAGACAACTAATTGCTTTTAGGCAGTAGATTAAAGGCACCCGACATACATTTATATCACATTAACTATACTGAAGTGTTTGGAAATAAAATTTAGGCAATGTGATAAAGAGTTTTGTTCCCTCATCTGAGAGCTTTAGGAGAGCATGTTGATATCTTTCTTGTTCTCACCCTGGGCCTGGCATGCAGTGGATGCCACTGGATACTTGAGTAAATAAAGAATTAATTACTTTATTAATTTTTATGAATTAATGCATTTCCATGCTTTGGTATATAAAGACAGTACAGTGTAGGAACAGCAAACTGCATTGGAAGAAAGTGGCAACATTACTCAGGGTACATATTTTGTTGAGCTTGGGGTTTATTGTACTCAAAGTGCTGGAAACATGCACACTATAAACTGAGACTTGAAAATCTTTGTCAACATTTATTTTAAAGCTGATATATTGAAAGGAATATGGCTCCATCTTGAAACACTGTTTTCCTACTAGATTTAAGTGCCTGAATGGCAATGCACGTTTATATCACACAGTGCCTTGTGCATTGGGTGAATAAATAAAGGCTGTCTACCCTTCTCAATGCAGTCTTAAAAAAATAAGGTATTTGAAATAAGAAAAAGGAGGCTTATTGAGAGTAATGTTAGGTAACTCTCGTATTTCAATCATCATTAGCAGGTGGCCCATTGTTTTCCTCTCACCAGTTTTTTCTTCCGTAGAATTAGCCTGCATTTTCCCAGACCTTACCTGTCTTTAGAGGAGGTTATATACAGTAGTAACAACTCAGGTTGCACTGACTTACTGTCCTCCTCTCCCTACACAAGGCCCCAGGCAGTCATAAAAGTGTTTCTAGAAGTTTCTGGAAGCCCCCCCAAGGGGCAGACCAGAGAAGCTCTTGCTGATGCACTTCTCCTGAAGCCTTGCCTTTCATGAACTTCCAGTACCCAAGATGTAGAGCTGGCTGGGGAGCCTCTTGCTGCCTTTGTCCATTCCTGGAGTAGAGCCATCTCCAGCAGCATTTTAGGTTTTTATATGCAGTCTCTCCCCTGCTTCTTATAGGAGAAATCCAAGTGATGGACAGCACACTGTGCTTGAAATTGCCCTCACTTTGGGTGGAGGCTTCCTGACTGGGGTTGGTTCATTGTCTGGCTCCTTCCCTCAAAGTGAATCCTCCCAAGAAGCTCTCACTCCTCCCAGGTAGGGTTGTGGGTGGTCCCACCAGCTCACCTGCCCTGCCTCAACTCAGCACAGGACAAAGCAACAAGAGAGGACACCTTCATCCCATTTACAGTGTTTGGTGTCCCATCGTTCCCATCGTGCCCTCAGGCCAAATTCCTCCCTTTCTCAGTTCGGATTGTGTCTCTTCCTCCCTCCAACACTTTCCTTTTGGGGCACAGGAGGGAGAGGGTCAAATGAAAGCGCTAAGTATTGTGCCCTTTAAAAATCCCGACTGTGATCTGATCGTTTACCAGAGTTTACCATTTGGGAACTGACTAATGACATTTGCTTAAGTGATAAAGCTTCCCTCCCCCAAAGGAGATTCTCTTACTTATCCTTTTTATCATTCCCCTCTTGTTGTGGACATTTCCCAATGTAATATGAAAACCCCAGACCAGATAAAATTGAAAGGAACCTTTTCTGTAAAAGTTCAAGATGCTTAAAAAGAAAACAAAAACAAAACCCTCTAAAATGATTGATAATACAAAGTTCCACTTTTCATAGTCTCCAGATGTTGTGAAAAATGTAAGACTGCTTTAAATGCAATAAATAGCCTCAGGTGTTCCACATCCCAAATACCGCTTTCATATATATAACTATTTTTAACTGAAACACTCAGAAATGTAAAGTAACCCCTGCCCTTCTGTCTTTCACTGCCTGGAGATAAAGCCCAGTTTGGTTTATTTCTGCCATCCCTTTTTAAAAATATTCCTTATATGGCAGTTTCTAAGCAGCAGAATAGTCAGCTATGTGATTAAAATGTCAAAAAGAGTAGGAAAACTGGCCGCTGGGAAAAGTACATTTGGAGATTTCCATAGGCAGAGGACTGAATGGGAAGCATGCCTGCCTCTGAGGCTGGAGACTGAAGTGATTAAGGCTGGGCTGCTGATCCCCCTCCCAGGCTGACACAGGTCCCGCTGAACTGTGAAAGGAGATGGCAGGAGCTCTTCTTGTGCAAGCTGAGTACTGGGTGCCTGTTTAACCTCTTCGGGGCACAATCTGTGTCTCTTTGTCTTAAGAGCCCTTTATCTTTAAAGTCGAGGACCCTTCCCTTGTATCACATAGTAGAGAATGGGAATGGGGGCGGGGGAATCTGGATGAGGTAAAGGATCCATAGTTACTATGAAATGAGTTATAATTGAGAACAATTCCCATTTATGATTGAGAACATTCTCCATTGGTACCCCAACCGTGACCCTAGACTCTGCTTAGACCTGAGGGAAGAAGGGTGGTTGGTCCTCCTTAGGGGCCCTGCCCATAGTAGCCTATGCTTTTCTACTTGATACTCTTAGTACCAAAGCATGGCCATGGTCCCAGCCGTACCTAGTAAGTATATCGGAATCTTCATTTTTTTAAAGAAGTTCATTTTGTTGGGATGAGCACTGGGTGTTGTATGTAAGCCAATTTGACAATAAATTATGTATTTTTTAAAAAGTTCATTTATTTTGAGAGTGAGAGAGAGGGTGAGTAGGGTAGGAGCAGAAAGAGAGGGAGGGGAGGGAGGGAGATAGAGAATCGTAAGCAGTCTCCACACTGGCAGCATAGAGTCTTAACATGGGGCTTGATCTCACAGACCATGAGTTCATGACCTGAGCCAAAATCAAGAGTTGAACCTTAACCAACTGATCCACCCAGGCACCCTTCCTACTGTTTTTGTTTTTGTTTTTGTTTTTTTTTTTAAGTAATCTCTACACCTAATGTGGGGCTTGAATTTTCAACCCCAAGATCAGGAGTCATATACTGTATCGACGGAGCCAGCCAGACACCCCTAGCTGATTTTCAAGCTAATACCTGACAGTCTTGTATCATATCGTTTCTAAGGAACTCTTGCCTTAAAACATAGTAGCCAAAGTACCATGCTTTCTGCATAATTAGTATGTAGCATTATATTCTGGCTAATTTGCAGGGATTAACCTGATAGGGAAGGGCAAGGGATATTACTTTAAGGTAGTTTATGCTTGGGAACATTGAGCATTTTACTTTAAACAAAGAGCTGTGTATAGGGGTACCTGGATGTTCGAGGTCTGCTGTTAGCCCAGAGCCTTCTTTGGATCCTCTGTCCCCATCTTTCTGCCCCTTGCCCCACTTGGGCTAGCGCGCTCTCTCTCTCTCTCTCTCTCTCTCTCTCTCTCTCTCTCTCTCTCTCCCCCCCCCAAAAAAAAAAAAATTAAAATTTTTAAAAAGCTGTGTGTAGAAGGCAGCTGGGTAGTAATATCCTTGAGTAAGAGGGTAGTAGGGAGATGGAATTCTCAATTTGGGTCTGTTGATAAGGAATGCGGCCACTTCATTTTGGGGGAGTTTTTTTGTTTCAGTGGCATAGAAATCAGTGTCATTGTGGTTTAATAGACAGCAATTCAGGTGTAAGATGGGTGCCTGGTGATCACATGGCTCCTAGTGGGGTAGCTTCTCTTTTCGTCATCCTTCAGTCATTCTTATCAGTTGCCCACCACATGGATCCTAGGTGCCCTTTGTCGTGGTAGCCCCTTGGGTAGTGGAAGCAGTAACTCTCCTCATTCTGGAGGGTGTTCCTCCTGTTTTGTCTGATTCCTCAGAGTCCTTTTCTTGTTTCAGTTGGTGTCTTTCAGGACCTTTCCTTGACCTTCTGATTCTAGTTTGTATGTTGGGAGGAACAAAGAAGCTGATTGAAAGTGCCGGATAGGTGTTGAGGTATTGAGGACAGGCTTTGTAATACAGTGGTCAGGGATCTACCATTTCTTTCTTTCTTCTTTTTTTTTAAATGTTTATTTTTGAGAGAGAGAGCGAGAGCCATTGCAAGCAGGGGAGGGACAGAGAGAGAGGGAGATACAGAATCCAAAGCAGGCTCCAGGCTCTGAACTGTCAGCGTGGAGCCCGATGCAGGGCTCGAACCTACAAACCTTGACCTGAGCTGAAGTTGGCTGCTTAACTGACTGAGCCACCTAGGAGCCCCAGGGATCTACCATTTGTTTCAGGGGATGTCCCCAACTGGTTACCTACAGGTCTTTTCTCTTGGTGACTTTCTCCAGAGAAGAATCCTCTAATGTCTCTCTCTGTCACGTGTGAGTGCTCACTGCCTGTGTTTTCATGGCTAAACGCAGGGGTGCATCTGGGGCCTACCAATCCGCATGTGGAATTTTTCTTAATCCCAGTTTTTTAGTTTAGCACTTAAGAGTTTAGCTCGAGTCTCTATGGTCTCGGCATTCAGCCTTTCCAGAGGAAAACCTCAGCCTCCAGGATGAGAGAGAGAATGCTTCCTAGTTCTGAGGGTCTAATTCTCCCTTCAGTAGATTCTCAAGACCTGATCTTGTGTGCCTTCAGAGGTGCCTTGTGTCCCTGAGGCTGAGCCTTCCTGTCCCCTCCCCCAGTGCTAACCTTTTCTAGTCTGCTCAATTCACTGCTCCTTGGCAAACGGTTTCCCACTTTCAGAAGTTTGGTTTCTTGCCTATGGTGTTCTCCTTTTCCCATTGGTCTCTCAGATCCCTTTACTGCAACTTTAATGATATTTTGAAAAGGAGTGTTCATCTGCTATGTTTAATGGAAAGTGTGCAAAGATTCTCTAATGAGCAGTTGAGAGGAGGAAGGAACAAAACCTCTATAGTTATAAATTTTTCTTATTTTATAGCGTTTTGAGGTTCAGCTGTTTGTGGAAAGCACTTTAAATAAAAGGATCATGTTGAGAGCAGTTGTTTATACAGGCATACCTCATTTTATTGCACTTCGGAGATGTTGCATTTTTGCAAATTGAAGATTTGTGGCAACCCTATCTCCAGCAACTCTGTTGGCACCATTTTTCCAGCTGCATTTGCTCACTTCATGTCTCTGTGTCACATTTTTGGTAATTCTCACAGTATTTCAAGCTTTTCCATTACTGTCTTACTGTGAATCTGTGGTCAGTGATCTTTAACTATTGTAATTGTTTTGGGGTGCCACGAACCATACCCATATAAGACGGAAACTTAATTGATAAATGTTGGGTGTGTTCTGAATGTTGCACCAATACAACAGTTTTGAAATTAGGCCACTTAATTTAACCCTATAATGTCCTCTAAGTGTTCAAGGGAAAAGAAGAGTCACATGTCTCTCACTTTAAATCAAAAGCTGGAAATGATTAAGCTTAGTGAGGAAGACATATCAAAAACTGAGAAAGCTAGCTTTGGCATCAGATAGTTAGCCAAGCTGTGAATGTAGAGGAAAAGTTCTTGAAGGAAATTAAAAGTGCTACTCCAGTGAACACATCAATGAAAGGAAAGCAAAAACAGCCTTATTGTTGATAGGGAGAAAGTTTTAATGATCTGGATAGAAAATCAAACTAGCTACCACCTTTTCTTAAGCCAAAGGCTAATCCAGAGCAAGACCCTAACTGTTTTCAATTCTGTTAAGACTGAGAGAGGTGAGGATGCTGTAGAAGAAAAGTTTGTTGCTAGCAGAGGTTGGTTCATGAGATTTAAGGAAAGAAGCCATCTTCATAACATAAAAGTATCAGGTGAAGCAGCAAGTGCTGATGTAGAAGCTGCGGCAAGTTATCCAGAATATCTAACTAAGGTCATTACTGAAAGTGGCTATGATAAACAACAGATTTTCAGTGTAGACGAAATCGCCTTCTATTGGAAAATCCCACCTAGGACATTCATAACTAGAGAAGAGAAGTCCATGCCTGGCTTTAAAGCTTCAAAGGGGTCAGGGTGACTCTTGTTAGGGGCTAATGCAGCTGGTGACTTTAAGTTGAAACCAATGCTCATTTACCAGTCTGCAAATCCTAGGGTCCTTAAGAATTATACTAAATGTATTCTGCCTGTGCTCTATAAGTGGGACAACAAAGCCTGGATAACAGGACTTCTGCTTCTGTTTACGACATGGTTTACTGAATATTTTTTTAATGTTTATTCATTTTTGAAACACAGAGTGTGCACAAGCTGGGAGGGGCAGAGAGAGATAGAATCCAAAGCTGACTCCAGGCTCTGAGCTGTCAACACAGAGCCCAATGCGGGGCTCGAACTCACAGTCCACAAGATCATGACCTGAGCCAAAGTCAGACACTCAACCAACTGAGCCATGCAGGCTCCTTAGTTTACTGAATATTTTAAGCCCACTGTTGAGATCTGCTCAGAGTAAGATTGCTTTCAAAATACTTCTGCTCATTTACAATTCCCATGGTCACTCAAGAGCTCTGATAGAGATGTACAACAGGCTTAATGTTGTTTTCATGGCTGTTAACATGGTGCTCATTTTGCAGCCTGGCCAAGGAGTAATTCCAACTTTTAGGTCTTATTTAAGAAATATGTTTTGTAAGGCTATCAATCCCTCAGATAGTGGTTCCTCTGATGAATCGGGCAAAATAAATTGAAAACCTTCTGGAAAGGATTCACCATTCTAGATGTCCTTAAGAATATTTGTGATTCATGGGAAGAGGTCAACATATCAACATGAACAGGAGTTTGGAAGAGGCTGATTCCAACCTTCAGCAATGACTTTGAGAGTTCCAAGACTTCAGTAGAGGAAGTAACTGCAGATGTGGTGGAAACAGCAAGACAACTAGAATTAGAAGTGGAGCCTGAAGATGGGACTGAATTGTTGCAATCTCATGATACAACTTTAATGAATGAGGAGTTGATTTTTATGGATAAACAGTTTCTACTTACTCCCCATGAAGATACTGTAAATATTGTTAAAATGACAACAAAGGATTTAGAATACTACATAAACTTAGTTGATAAAGTAGTAGCAGTGTTTGACTGCTAGAGGTTTGACTCTAATTATGAATGAAATTTTGTGGGTAAAATACTATTAAACAGCATCACATATAGAGAAATCATTCATGGAAGAGTCAATTGATGTGGCAAACTTCATTGTTGTCTTGTGTTAAGAAATCGCCACAGCCATCCTAGCCTTCAGCAACCACCACTGTGATCTGTCCACAGCCATCAACATCAAGGCAAGACCTTCCACCAGCAAAAGGATTACTAATCACTGAAAGCTCGGATGATAGTTGACATTGTTACCAGTAAAGTAATTCTTAAAAAAAAAAAAAAAAAAAAAAAAAAAA
>NW_024412395.1:41010731-41061003 GCF_014898765.1 Herpailurus yagouaroundi
AAAAAAAAAAAAAAAAAAAAAAAAAAACTTTATTTTGAGAGAGAGAGCATGTGTATGAGCAGGGGAGGGGCAGAGAGAGAGAGAGGGAGAAAGAGAATCCCAAGCAGGCTCTGGATCTCACAAACTGTGAGATCACGACTTCAGCTGAAATCAAAAGATGCTTTGGACTGAGCCACCCAGGCACCCCAATAAAGTAATTCTTTTTTTAAAAAAATTTTTTTAAGATGAAATTTATTGTCAAATTGGTTTCCATACAACACCCAGTGCTTATCCCAAGTAATTCTTAATTAAGGTATGTACATTGTTTTTTAGACATAATGCTATTGCACATGTGACAGACTACAGTGTGTACATAATTTCATATGCACTAAGAAACAAAAAATTCATTTGACTCAATTTATTGCAAGATCTGCACTATCTCACGTAAGCCTGTATTCATTTCATAATGTTCAACTCCTAGTAAAAGGGGTGATCAGAGACAAATAAATATGAATAAAATATTTGTTGACTCTGCTAAGTCCATGGATGACCAGGTGATGGTAGAAGTTTCCCCTGCTCTGGCCTTTTCTAGGACTGCATGTTTTATCTGGGTTTCCCACTTTTATAAGTACTGAGTGGTGGTTGAGTACATGGGCTTCAAACCTGCATGGACCACAGAACTATTTGAATTCCTGTTTTGCCATGTGTGGGCTATGAGCAACTTGTTTAACTGATTTGAGCTTCGGTTTCCTGACCTAAAAATGGAAATAGTGCTTTTCTCCCAAAGTTATTACCATTGAATGAATTAATGTATGTTAGTGCTTAGCCTTGTGGGTCCACCGAATACACGTTTTATTTCCTTTGGTATATTCTATGTCTCCTTTCCTATCTTGCATCCCTGTTTACTGTGCCAGGCACTGTGCCAATCCTGGGAATCCGTTCCACCTGGTCTCTGCTCTCATGGATGTTCCCCTTGGAACAGGAGGCTTACGTGTTCATCTTTTGGCTCTGGGGTATTACTGAGGTCCAAGTTGGGGGAGGCTAGGGACCATGTTTGAATCCAGGTTTGCCCAATTCCAGACGCTCTGCTTTTAATACCCTCACTCCTCAATGTTGAGTATTTCTTATCATTAGCAATTGACCTATGAACAAAATACAGTCCTAGACAATTGAAAGGATGGGCATGGATGCTTTCTGAAGGCTCTGGATGATGTTTCTGGGTGACGTTGGGGTTCGATGTTCCAATCATTCATAAAACCATCCATGTGAAACCATTCATATTTCATCCATGTGAAATTTTAAGAGAGTACTTACTGTAGCCCACATTTTAAGAGAGTACTTACTGTTAGAAAATATTTTTGAAGGATATGTGGGGTAGGTAGATTGGAGCCTGGAAATAGATCTGATTAGATTTGCTGTTCCTTATACTCTGAAGAGTTAAGGTGAGCAGAAATTTATAGGTGTCTCCTGAGCAATGGCATGCTGGTTGGGGCAGTTTGAATCACTGGACAATAATAGTAAAGGGCTTTACTTCTTTATTAGGGCAGATGATGGGGGAAGAGACGCCAGCCATCTCTTTTACCGTAGATAATAGGTCAGGAACCAAAAGTGTAGAAAGGTTCTCATGTTTGTCCTGGTTCCATTTCTTCCTGCCCTGTTAGGGCCCTTTCTTCTAGTTTCTGGCTCCTCTAATAGCAAATACTTTTTAGTATCCCCTTACCCTCCCCGCCCTCCTCCCCTACCAGTCTTCTCTCCATGCATATTTGCGTACAGATATGTGTATTTTTAGATAAAATCTGAATGATGCTTTGTATTCTGTTGTATAGCCTACATCTTCCATTCATATTGTGAGCAGGTCCTCCCTCTTCCCCCATAAGCATTCCATTTTAACCTTTGAAAAATCCTCTTTCTGACAGGGTTACATAAATTATGGAGATAGCCATGTGATTTAAATGCTGTGTTAGCCATTTAAAAACCATGGTTTCTAAAGTTTGAAATAATAGCCCTATTTGTCAAGTACCATAAGCTTCTTTGATAACGTAGCCTGTTTTAATCTGTAGTACACTGTAGGTGGCGGGGAGTTGGATTATTTTTATACTGATGTAGATGCTCTTGCAGTAAGCCTTTAGATGGCAGCATCTCTCACCACAAACCATATTCTGACCGGAACTCCTCAGACTCCTAAGATGTTTGACACAGAAGGGTGCTCAGGATGTGCCGGATTCACCACCTCAGTGTGCCGTGACAGAGGCGAGACCCCAGAGAGTCCGGGCTATGGCTCAGGGCTGAGCAGGAGGGAGGGCTGTCGACCCATCTGCCACTTTTTCCACCATCCTGTCCCTTACTGGTGTGAAATGTTCCCTGCCTTTGTGGCCTTGTTAAAAGCACACTTTAAGGCAACCAAGGAAAATGAGAGTAAAGTGGGTGATTCTGGAACAAATGTGTTGTTTGAAAGGAATAAAATAGGCGCTCTTTTTTTAAGTTGCTTTATTTAAATATAATTCACATATACAATTCACTGCAAGTGTACCCTGTAGAAGTTTTTAGTATATTCCTAAGGTCATGCAGCCATCACCACTATTTTTAGGACATTTTTATCACTCCAGAAAGAAGTCTGATACCCCTTAGTCATTAGCCCACAAGCCTGCATATCCCCCAGCTCCTGAAAACCATTCATACTTGGTTTCTATAAATTTATCTATTCAGGGGGTGCCTGGGTGGTTCAGTCAGTTAAGCATCCGACTTCAGCTCAGGTCATGGTCTTGTGGTTCATGAGTTCCAGCCCCGCATCAACCTCTCTGCTGTCAGCACAGAGCCTGCTTCAGATCCTCTGTCCACCTCTCTTTCTGCCCCTTCTCCACTGATTCTCTCTCTCTCTCTCTCTCTCTCTCTCTCTCTCTCTCTCTCTCTCTCAAAATAAATAAACTTAAAAAAAAAGTTTAAAAAATAAATAAATTTACCTATTCTGGATAATTCCACACTAGTGGACTCCTACAATATGTGATCTATGGGGACTGGCTTCCTTCCCTTAGCATAGTGTTTCATGCTGTAGCATGAATCAGTACTCCATTCCTTTTTATTGCCCAATAAGATTCCACTGTATGGGATATCACATTTTATAAGTAGTTGATGGACACTTGGCTATTGATAGTGCTACTGTGCGCACAAGTATACAAACTTCTGTGTGGACGTGGTGTGAACATAGAGGTGGAATTACTGGGTCATACAATAACTGTTTAACTTCTTGAGGAACTACCAAACTGTTTTCCAAAGTGGCTGCACCTGTACATTGCCACCACCAATGTGTGTGAGGGGGTCTATCCATTCTTACTGAGAATTCCAGATTTTCTGATGATAAGTTGAGGTTGAGGGGGAGGTAAGAGATTGGACTCACGGGCTCTCTTGTGTCCCCAGTTGCCTGCTGCACTGGCTGCTCTGCTTTTCTGAAGGTGCCTCTGTCATGTGCCAAGAAAACCATCGCCTTCTGTGCCCCACACAATTGCCGTGCGTCACCAGTCTGATAAAATGCCTGCTCTCTGTGGTCGCTCAGAGTGTGTTGATCTTTCAGCCTGGCTGTTAGTAATCCTTGCCTCCTGACTTTGGAGATACCAAGCAACCCAACCGTCTTTGTCCCAGTTAGAGACAAATTCCAAATAAAAAACCCTTTGCCAAAAGCTGTCCAGGTTTGAACATGTCAAAATCACTCACTTGATGTACACCAACGACAGCTGTAGAAACTTCATAGCAAAAGAGCGGCTTTTGTTTTTGTCAGAGTTTACATTCTCGAAACTGAGCTTACCCATTTCTACTTTGGCAGCTCAGATTGGACATTCCCGTGTCTGTACTGAAATGACCGTGTGTGTATTCAAGGGAGGAGAAGGGGCCGGCTCTTCCTTTAGGCATATTTGGGTCCTGGTGAGGACACACACTGTACATTCTGAAGCTTTGTTTGCGTCTGGAAAAAATTAGCCACACTCAGATCTTTTCCACTGCAGGACCCGTCAGGAAGCCCAAGTATGTGGAAAGCCCCAGAGTGCCTGGAGATGCAGTTATAATACCGTTCAGAGAAGTGTCCAAGGCAGCAGAGCCCAATGAGAATGGTAAGAATGTGTTTTCAATAATTCCCCCCTCCTAAAGATTTTACATAATGACACTCCATTTCTGAGTGAAACTTGAGTGCCTCTTGTAGGAGGAAGCTTTGCCAAACTGAATGTATTTGGGAGATTTTTTTCCCCTTTTGCAGTTATACAGATCTGTTTAGCTAATGTAAATTCTTGGAGTTATATACACAGTATAGGAATAGTTGAGTGGGTGCATATGCATTGTTTAAGGGTTGAGTCTTCTTTCCTCTCAATTTTGACCTCCCCGGCGGGGGGGGGGGGGGGGGGTAGGTGGGAATAAGGAAAGCCCGCCAGAAGATTGCTTCCGGCGCTCTTTTGTTTTTTGTTTTTGTTTTTGTTTTTTTTTGCTACTCCGTTGTTTTAGAGTATTCAACATGGCTTTGGCTGAAAAGCCAGCACTTTCACTAGACAAGTTTCTGATAACTAGCTTTCTTAAAAGCATTTGATAGCTTTTGAAAGTTTTTTTTGTTTTGTTTTTTTTGTTTTTTTTTGTTTGTTTTTTTTTTAGATCTAAAGTTGTTCTTCAGGGAATGTTGAAGTAAGAGCCAAAAAAAAAAAAAAATCCAAATTAATTGAAATCGTTAGTAGAGATATTTTATATATTTCTTTTTTCCTAGATCTGGAAACATGTCTAACAGACATTACAAATGATAGCATTTCATAAGTGTATCAAGAGTTCTTTATTTTTTTTTTAATCAGTTTGGGAATTTACCTGTTTGTTCTTTTCTGGGGGTAGCAGAGGCTCCCCAAGTCACAACTCTGTGGGCTTTAATTTGAATGTTTTGAATTTGTATCTCATTTTCCTGCAGAAACTTGTGGTTATGAATCCTGGCCCGTCTGGAGAAGCCCATTCTATCTTCAATGTCAATACTTTGTCATACAATGTCATACAACATCAGTAGTTTGTGTAGTAATGCTGAAAGAGAAAACTCCCCCATATTTCTACTATGGGACATCTGGCATTTTCCTTGCCCCAGTTGTGGGTAGTCAGGAATATAGCTCTTTGATGTTGTAACTGCTTTGTGTGCATTTTGTGTTTCTGCTGATATATAGTATGGAGTGGTTCAGAGGAGGATATGGTAGGAAAATGGAATAGGATGGTGGTGAAAATAAACCTAAAAATGAGCTAAGAGGAGGAATTGGCAGAAGATAAAAATAAGAAGAGTTAGGATGGGTGGGAGATGAGACAGGGCCAGGAGCTGGGCATTCTGGGCAGGGAAGAGATACTGCTGCCTGTGTGTTAGCATGAGAAATTTTACCCTTTCCCTTCTGTCCAGACATCTAGCTGTTTGGTTTGGGTAAGAGGTTTACACTAAGACTTGTGCTGAGGAGGGACAAGGGTGCCACGGGAGTGGTGGTAAAGAGGGGAGAGTCCCCAGTGGTGTGTGGTTAGGATGGCCATCCTATAGACATGAAGACTCTCTTGGTGGTGAATTCACGTGTGCAGGGTGTCTACTTTTAGATCTGTTCTGTCATTTCTGTTCTGGGGGTTGAAAGGAAAGTAAAAATCTGATCCTTTGAAGTGAATATCAATAATCAAATTTGCCAAGCTGTTTGCCCATTTCAGAATAAGCCTCCCGTTACCCTCATCACCACCCACCAGAGCCTTTGAAGTTCTGGTTATTTATGCCCTTGGTGTTTTGGCTGGCCAAACACGGCCATGATGTTACCTTTCTCTCTCTGGTGGGGAATATCGCGGAGGTCCTGTTCTGTTGAGAGTTTAGGACTCCTTCTGGGATACGAATGGAGGAGAAATTTAAGAATCGTATTGGGCAAAGAAAAGATGTTATAAATAGCTCCCATTGTCAACTTTTCTCCTCTTGCCCAAGGCAGAATTGGCTGTCATTCTTGGGGGGAGGAGGCATTCTCGTGCCTGGCTGCCAGGTGAGCTAATTCAAGCGTAAAGATTGATATTGCTCCCGCAGCCTGCATTTTGCATGTGTCCTCACTGCTGAGACCCTAGCTCTCAGATTCAGCATCGTCAGTCTCCTAGTGGGCTGAAGTTTTGACATACCAAGTGGCTGTGAACATGGACCAGAAATTTTGTCTACAGGTAGGGTACATTTTCTTCTTTTTAAGTGTCCAGAAAAAGAGAGAGAGGTAAAGTTGATGTTTGTAATCATGTGGTCTTGTGTGGATAGCCATGAAGGTGGTGGAAGCCCCAGCAGTTAGCTGTTGGTTCCTGAGAAAGTGGTCGCTTAACACAATTTAGCTTGGCAATTAGTAAAGGATGGTGTATTTTGTAATCCCCATGGAATCCTTTACATTTCAATAGCGTTAATTAAGTCTGCCATATTAAAGTGTAAATTTTATGTCCAGGTCAGTGAACCTAAAGGAGAGGCTGGAGCAAACTAAAACTAATTGAGTTTGGGTATTAACCCAAGCATGTACTGATGTATGGTGGGCAAACCCTAATTTCTAGGGTTTAATATCAAACATCATCACTTAAATTTTAGTTCAAAACTTGGTCTTACACTTTTCATATTTTCTTTGGGATTTTTTTTTTTTAATATCTTAAAATGCGTTTTTGGACGCTGTTAATAACAGCTCTTTGTGAAATGGTTTTGAAATTTCCCGTAGGCTCATGAAATATCAGGTTACTACTGAATATTTGAAATACCCTTCCCAGACTAAGCTGCCTCGTTTTATGGTTTAGCTACATAAATTCTTGATTCTTAGCTGTTTGAAATTTAAATCAAAGTAAAACAAAACCAACAAGCACTTTGAATTTGTTCATTAACTTGTAAGTAATTATAATTATGTGAAATTGCATATTTTAGCTACCTGGGGAGTGGGTTATATGATATGGGCAGATGAATATTTTTATTATATACCAAGAATCTATTAAAATTTACATTCACCTGGAAACATCTTTAGAAAAAGATACTTTATTTAATATTTTAAAATATTTTGGAAAAATAGCATTTTCTACTCTGGGAAAAAAGAGTGACTTAATGAGCTCCTCAAACAGAATACAATCCCCTTTTTCCTGTCAAATGGTTCTAATAACCTGTGTGTGTCATACAGAATATGGTCTTTACAAATAAGCTTCCTATTGCTAAACCAACATATTGTTTACGGGGAGAATGTCATTTACCCACAAGACAATACTTCTGCCTTAAAGGGGAAATAAACCCCAGATAAATTAGAGAGGATTATTAAATTATAATAGGATTCACAGCTATGTTTCTTTGAATTAGGGGCAACCATAATCCGTTTAGGTTTGCTTCCATCTGTCATTAGCTACTTGAGCAAGCTTTGATGGGGAGGGGTGAGAAAATTTTAGTCTAATGAGTCATTGCTTGGTGAAGATCAATCTCAAAACATGATGAAACTTCTCACCTGGCAGTATAGTTAGGAAGTAAAATGAGCATGTATGAAACAGCAGAATAATTACATGCACAACTATCTTGGGGGGAGTAAGGCTTTTTTTTAGATTTGTTTAAATACTGGTGCCTGATGTTTTTGATTATTTCAGATGTTCAAAAAGATGTAGAGAATGAAAAGCTATAAAGAACATGGCACCTATCTACCTACTACTCAGTTTAAGAAATAAGACATAACTATATTTCCTCCTGATCATATTCCCCTTCCTTTACCAAGAGGTAACCTTGCTTCTGCTAATTTAATTTTCAGCCTCTTAGAATAGTGGTAGGCCATTTGACCAATAGTTGAATAAGGTTTTAGTTAGATGAAAGCATAGAAGGAAGATGTGCCTTGTATGTGCTATGGAAGAGAGATTAGAGGTAGAGTATCCATTCATTCTGCATTTCCTTAAATAAATATTAATTAAATTCTGATGCTGTGAAATGCACTATGTCGGATGCTCTTTGAGATGGGCTATCAAGCATAGGTTCTTTCTTCATGGAGCCTTAGAGTCTAGTTGGGGTTTAAAGACCTATATACGCAGAGTGACTATAACAGGAGAGGGAAGTAGTGTTGACTAATCCAAGCTGGTGTTGGGTGCCGGTGGGGGAGCTGAGCTGGGAAGGACTTGATTGCCTTAAGATTTACCTAGCAACAAAGTATAGAATGCAGTGGGGCACAGAAGAGACTAGGGTCAGGGAGATGGTTAGGAAGAGATGTCACTAGTTAGGTAAGACAGAGTAAGATCTCAAATGAGAACAGGATCAGGAAAGAAGGGGAGATGAGTAGGAAGATTCTTGAGAAACTGCATGGACCTGGGAGCTGAAGACACAAAGATGATGACTTCAAGGCTTTGAGGTGACATTAAGATGGCACTGAAAGAGAGGGAACCATCCGTTTTGGTTTGAGTTCAGTTTCAGGCACGTTGAGTTTGAGATGCTGGTGGAACATGTAGGCACCGGTGCCCACTGAACGACTGGAAACTCAAACTGGGTCTCAAGGAAAAGTTCTGGGTATGAGCTGGACTTCCTTTTGTTTGGAGGGAATGTGATGGAACGAGATGCGTTAGACTGGGAAAAAGGCCACTGAGAGGAGAGGACTGAGAAACTTTGGTATTTTATTCATGAGCTGTGAATTGGCTGAAAGAGGCACCAGCAAAAGGGTAGGATAAGAATCCTCAGGACCACACAGTAATTCTGAAAACCATGGATTTCCTCTCTGAGTGTCTGTTATGACAGTTGCCACTTTCCTCCTTGGAGGACAGATGTATTTGCAAGGTCAAAAATTATAGAAAAGTCAAAAGAGGAGATTGGTCATTTAAAAAGAAAAATATTACCGTGCCTTACAGGGCTGTTTCAGGAGGCTTGTGAAGGTGAGTGAATTTAAGTTGCAGGTAGGTGAAAGGGAAATGCAGTTGGTGAGGATAAACCATTGCCTTTTTACCCCAAGGCTTTGAGCAAGTAAGGGAAGATGAGAGATCAGTTAATAGGTTGAGAGGCGTACATACACTAGTTTTTACTGATTTTAAAGGAAAGGGAGAACTTAGTACAGTTGAAGACTTAGAGTAGAGGTTCTCAAGGTATGGGCTGTGGACTTAGGAGCATCCCCAAGACCTTTACAGGGGTCTATGAAGTCAAAACTCTTTCCATAATGACATTAGGAATATACTTCCATTTCTCTTGCATTGACATGGGCACTGATGGTACAAAAGCAATTATTGGTGAGACTTCTGATGCCTTAGTGTGCATTGAGGTAGGGCCACCTGCTGTACTAGAGCTAGGAGTGGTATTTTTCACCACCATGCATTAGTATTAAAAATAATAACTCGCAGGGTAACATCCCTGACAAAGCACTGAAAATAACAAATGTTACTAAATCTTGACCTTGACTGATCTTGTTAATAGTCTGTGTGATAAAATGGGAAGTCCCCATAAAGCAAGTCTGCTGCATGCTGAAGTGTGATGGTTGTCCCAGAGAAAACCACTTGTGTGGCTGTTTGAATTGCAAGCTGACCTAGCCACTTTTTTTTAATGGAACACCATTTTTACTTGAAAGAATGACTGGCAAGCCAGAGTTATTCAGAATTGGGTATTTGGCACAACGTTTTCTCAAAAAAAGAACAAAATGAGCACATCCTTTCAATTAAAAAAACTGACAGGGATTAGTTGCCAATGATAAAATTTGACCTTTCAAGTGAAAAATCAGGTTTTTGGGATTTGCACTGGTCACGTTGAGTTTGATGGCTTCTCAGGACTTTTCATTTGAGATGAGATATTAATGAATGTGATATTTTGGTATTGTATAATAAATGTGTCAGCACTTATAGGATCTGCGAAACTAATATTTTCCAAATCACCCAATGCATGATGTTAAGAAATCATGCATGGCTAACTAAGTCCATTTGAAGCTTATAACAGATCATGGACTTTTATTGTAACAGAGTGCAAAAAGTATATTGATACGGATTCAAAGTCAAAACTAGAACTAACCTTTAAGAAATTGCTACTTGTCAAGTTTTGGTGAGGTATCAGAGAAGAATGTAATTAACTGAGAAGGTTCCTCCCTTTCCCAGCTGCATATCTCTCTGAGGCCACACATCTTCACATGCTTCACCCAAAAGAACATATCACAACAGATTAAATGCAGAAGCAGACGTGAGAATCTAGCTGTCTTCTGTTAAATCAGACATGAAAAAGAATTTGCAAAAGTGTAAAACACTGCCATTCTTGACTTTGAAAATATTTTGGGGGTGCCTGGCTGTCTTGGTCAGTAGAACATGTGACTCTTGATTTTGGGGTTATAAGTGTGAGCCTCACGTTGAGTGTAGAGATTAAAATCTTTGGGAAAACATTTTTTTTAATGTTTTTATTTATTTTTGAGAGAAAGAGAGAGCACAAGCAGGGGAGGGTCAGAGAGAGAGGGAGACACTGACTCTGAAGCAAGCTCTGGGCTCTTGAGCTGTCAGCACAGAGCCCTATGTGGGGCTCGAACTCAGCAACCACGAGATCATGACCTGAACCAAAGCTGGATGCTTCACTGACTGAGCCACTCAGGCGCCCCCCCAAAATATTTTTTATTAAAAATGTTTAACATGTAAGTTTTACTAACTTAGAATGGATTAACATTGATTCTTAAAAATTCTTAGTTTTAATCTCTAATGTGATAAAAATCAATAATTCATATATGCCAAAGCTCTTTGGAGTCCTCGATTTTAAGAGTGTGACAAAAAGTTTGAGAACCACTGGCTGTGAGGAAGGAAAAGAAGGCGGTGAAAATTTTTTAAAAAGATGAGAAAATTGATCCAGAGTCCGATAGTTATCTAGACTTGAGAGGATGAAGACTTGATAAGTGGCAGTATGACTGGAAAGAAAAAGGCTAATTCAGGAGACATTTTGGAAGAGGAAGTGGTAAGATTTGGTGACAGTTTTAATATGGGGTGAATGAGGTGGAGTGCTTAAAGACAACTTGTGCAATAACTATGTTTTTGTATTAAGGACTAGAAGCCAATTATTGACAGAGTCAGCTCAGGTTCACGGATAGATGCTCCTCTATAAATAACTGTTTTTGTAAATTCAATTTTGTAAATTGATTTTGGCTCAGGTCATGATCTCGTGGTTTGTGGGATCATGCCCCATGTCAGGCTCTGTGCTGACAATGTGGATTCCGCTTGGGATTCTCTCTCTGCTCACACACAAGTATATGCGTGTGCTCGCTCTCTCTCGCTCTCTGAAATAAACTTAAAAATAAAAATGAAAGCAGTTAAGTGTGGGCCAACGTGGAACAGTTTGATAATTAGAAAAAGGAAGGAAATTTGTTGTCATGAAGGAATAGTGAGTTCATAGAAAGTTAAATAAGGCAGAAGAATCATAAAAAACTATGTTTAATAGGTAAGAAAAATACAAGCACGTTGAATATAGATAGGAATCCATGACACCAGAAAATGAAATAATAGTGAGAAAGTGGGCTCTTGGTGTTAAAATTGGTAGAAATAATGACCAACTTTGATATCACATCTTATTTCAAAGATGCTTGGTGTGTAAGGTATTTTCTCATTTTTTTCATCTTCTTTGTTATTATTATTATTATTATTATTATTATTATTATTAAGCTCACAACCTATAAGAAGTGGGTTATGGCTACTTCCCTCATGAAGAAATTGAGGGTTACAGAAGTTCACGCTGTAAGTGGTCCAGAATAGTTTTGGCCAGGAGAAGTCCTTTCTTCTGAGACTGTAGGGAAGGATAAGGGGATGGTTATAAGGGGCACAAGTGGATTTGAAGTGAGGATGGTGGTAATTGGGAAGGTGGTCCATTTATGGACCATACCTGAAGGTTGGTGTCCCAAACGTAGTCCAACAAGGTGTGGGTAGTTAACAAGAGACAAGAAGTGACCTGAAAAATTCTCTTTGCCTTCCTCCACTTGGTTATTTCATAATGGTGTCCTGTTGAAGATTCCATGAAAACATTACTGGGAAGGAATATCACTCCCCATTTGTCTAATAGAGTCCAGGAAGTATGAGGCCAATTATCCTTTCAACTCCAAATGCAGCCATCATAAATTCCTTGGATATTTAAATCTGTGAGATATAAAGTGTTGCTAAGAGATGATGTCTCTCTAGTACTTATCCCACTTGTTTTGGGTAAGGTACACCTATTATTGATGAGTGATTTAGTATTAACTACATGAATGAAAATACTTGCCATTTAGAGTACCCCATTGGATTTTGGTTTGGAGATAATTTTGTAGTAAGAGTTAGTTCCAAGAACATCTTATCTTACTGTTCAGATCTCAGTATTTGGTGATCGGCTGTAGAAGTAGAAATTCATTTTAATTTCACAGTCTAGTATACCAGCGTGAGTTCCCAGGCAACTCATCTCTCCCAAAATGGCACCGTCACTCTTCACCCAGGGGTCCTTCTGCCAGAATGAAAAGTTCAGCCAGAGAGAAAGCTCTGTGCATTAGGGAGGGGAAAATGCAGACGGCTTGACATGGATTGAGGAATTCGGACCGAAGAGGGCTTCTGAGGGGAAGGTCACTAGAATGACCTTTGAGAAGAGAGAATTATATGAAGAGACAGTTGGGAAGCTTTTGGACGAAATGAAATTGCAGTGGCTTACTGGATGCTAAACCTGAAATAAAGGACATCTATTCATCCCGACTCCAGGTCAGGTTTGAGAACTTTAGGGGCATTCAAATCCAGTTTGAACGGTTAGGAGAACAAGTTGTTCATGAATTTGGAGGTGTCCTGTCAATTTAGACATTAAACCTGGAATTGCCATAGCTCCCAGCTTGTGGGCAAGGTTTAGATGAGGAGTTAATTGTCTTTGCATAAATACATATGTTTTAATGAAAACCTTGACAGTCTGGGGTGTCTGTCTACAGACACAGTGTGGAGGCAGCATTGACTCCTCGGGGGGTAACCCCCCCTGCCAAGGACCTACATGGGTTACAGGGTCTCGGAAGGAGCCCCACGTGAGCGATAGGCCGTGGCCTTGTTTGTCGTCAGGGTAAATTTTGTGGCAGCCAAGCCTGTGCAGCTGTTCTCTGTGCCTCCACAGCAGCTGCCAACTGGGAGTAGTTTCTGGCACTTTCCCTGGAGTTTCAGGTCGAACCAGAAGCTAGACATTCAGACATTCAAGGGCACAGTCACAATTTGGTAGCCATATAGAGATTGTTTTGAAAGGCAAGGGGGACGTGTAGTAGAAAAACTGCTGAGTTCTGGCCCCTTACCCTCTTCTTTCCCTTTCCATCTGCATCCTGTTCTCTCCCTTTGGTCCAGCTGCCACCTGAGATAAAATAGCTGCCCTGTCTGAGCCTTGGGGCGAGGCTGTTCTGAAGTGTTCTGATCCTGTTCTGAAGTGGTTCAGCCCTTGGGTGTGCCTGAGTTTTACTGATTTGGTTTAGTTCCTGCCGCCTTTTCCCAAATGCCCAAGTGCCTTGGGAATCGAAATGTGGTTGGAAATCTCTGGTGGGAAGGGGCTTTTTGTAGAGTGGCCTTCTGGGTGTGGTTGACCCACCCTGGGGTGCTCTTTTACTCCGTTGGCTTGTGGCCTCTGCCCCTTCCTGTTACAGGTTTAACACAAATGATCCAGAAACATGCGGGCACTCTTAACCCAGAACAATCAGCCTTGGTTCTTTTACCCCTGTGGTTTTCTAGAGCAACTAAAAAACATCTAGGCTGGCAAACAGCAATTCTTACCACACACATTGGGAGTTTTGAGAGTAAGCAAGGGGTGGGATCCTTTTCCTTCCTTGAAGATACAACCAGCCTGGTTTTCCTTGTAGCTGCTATCCTGGGAGCATGACTGAGCAAAACTGATATGTGAGTGAGGATAATACAGATGGTCTTCTCAGCTCTACTTGTTTTGATTTTTGCGGTTCCTTAAAGAAGGCAAAGTTAGCATTGAACTTTGGTGGTGGAATTGTAGCTCAAAGGTAACACTGCTGTTTTGTTCTTTCCTCATGTTATCTTTCTAAGACTCACCTGCAGATTTCCACATCTAGGAAAAATTCGTTCATGAATGTATAGGTCTGAGTCTCTAGACAATTAACAGAAAAGAACAAAACATTGAGTGAGAGTATTACAGGTTGCATATTGCTTTTTAAGTTCTAACATCTGTAAGCAGAGTTTGCTTTATATGTTTTTGGTTTTTTTAATGCCCTGATGGATGCTGATTTAAAAATACAGGAAAGGTGTTAGAATGGTGTGAATATCATTTTGTCACCCTTAATTAAGTTCCCTTAAGCCTTTGGATACAAGGTTAACCTATAGCTCAACATTTAAACCCAACAACAGAATGTGTTTAAGTGGGAAAAATAAGATGGCCAGCTGGTCAGGGAGGCCAGAGGAAGGACAGGTTCTAAGCATGCCCTGTGACCTTCAGGTTAACTGTGCTTCCAGCATTACTGTGGAGTGTGCTGAGAACACAGCCTGATTTTTCTACATCCCCATGTGAACAGCAGAGTGTATTCTTAGGCCTGGTCCCCTGGGACACATTTTGCTGGGTTTTAAAATCTTTGTTTCAGAGTGGATTCCTGACAATTGACCCTTGAATTGGAGTCCTGGCTTTGACTTTTGACTGTCGTGGGAATGGGGTATGCACAGGACATTTCCACCAAAGTAGTAATGCCCCTGTCTTGGTTAATAAGAGCTGAGATTTCAGGTGTACCCCAACATTTAAGTAGCCGAGGTCTCTGCCAGTATGCCACTGGGGTTTAACTTTATTTCAGCCTCCTGTGGGCGTTGGCCACCCTATGCTTTTAAAGAGTTAAGATGAAGGGCAGGCCTCTTTCTGCCTTTAGTGTCTGATATATTCCTTTTTCACAGGACCTGGAAATAGGAATTGCTATCTTATAATCACACTGTGTTCTGATTCAGGTCAAATACTTCACTCTTTGCACTTGGAGTTTCTCTTTTACTGTTTTCTTAACCTGTCACAGCCTCTTAATTAGAATGTATTGCTTGAGGACAGGCAGCATTGTCAAACTTTGTGCATTTTATAAAAATACACAAAAGCCCCGGACAAGCAGCTGCAGCGCAGACTCCTCCAGATGCAAACCTGAAATTCCCCAGAGGGGCATCTTCATTGTTTTCTCTCTTTGTTCCAGAAGCAAAGGCCGATAATGAACCGAGCTGTTCGCCGGCAGCTCAAGAACTGTTGACAAGGCTGGGATTTTTACTGGGAGAAGGGATCCCAAGTGCCACACACATAACCATTGAAGAAAAAAATGAAACCATGGTAATGCCTGAGGAAGACCCTGCATGTCCTACCTGCTCAGAGGATGAACGAAGGCATAACCGTCTTCTCCCCCTCCCTGAGTGAGGAAGTCCCTGTTCAGTCCATGAGTCTGGGCTGTTGTGTATTGAAGTTTACTTCGACAGTTTGTGATTTCTGCAGTGGGGAGGTGGGGAGAGGCAGAAGGGCACAGAACTGAAGAAAATGTCCACATTAACCTTCAGGTCACTACCCAGGCAAGGGTAGCTAAATGAATTTAAGTGGCTGCAAGAATCTCCTAGTCATGATACTACTTTTATCTTTATAACACCATTCTTCTCAGCTGGCTGCTTTGGGATGTGCTTTCCTGTGCTTTTTCGTGGTGGGGGTTTTGGAGGGTCAGCGGGGTGAGGAAAAGATTTGTAGGAGATGAGGCAGAGAGAAAATAAGAGGAGATCAAATGGTTCCTGCATGGGAGAGCACGCTGCATCCTAGTGAATGGCAGCCTGCCGCTTCCCATTCGAGATGTATATGTCTGCATGGCCGTGAGGGGCCAGAGCCTCTGCCCCCTGGGAGGGTCTCTGCCAGGGTATCACACACTGATTGAGATTGCAGTGGCCATCAGCCTCCTTGCCCTGACCGCAGAGCCCATAAATCTTCAGGAATTGAATCAGGCTGCAGTGCTCGTGAAACATTACAAAAACAGAGTTCCCAGATTTTCCATACAGAGGTCAAAGAACCCATTTGTCTTCTGCAGACTTTAAATGAAAGGAAGTCTGCCTGCTTGCTATTTCTGTTTTATGAATGTGCATTCCCACTAAATTATTTCTAAGACTGCCCTTTTAATTAAAAAAAAAAAAAAAAAAAGAAATCACAAGGGAGGGGGACAGAACAAGGATATTTCTCTTCTAAAATTTGGAAGACCACATACATATTAAACTCCCTAGTTTTAAAAAGCTGTTTTCCGTGTTCCTGTTTTGAGTTTTATCGCTGTCGCAGCAGAAACAAAAGACTGTGTAGCAGCATCCTGTGTAAAGCCGTGCTAACTCCTCCTTCCGTTCGTCTTGCAGTGCACAGCTCTAAGCCAAGGCATCAGTCCTTGCTCCACACTAACAAGCAGCACCGCATCTCCTAGCACCGATAGCCCCTGCTCAACCTTGAATAGCTGTGTCAGCAAGACCGCAGCCAACAAAAGTCCCTGTGAGACCATTAGCAGCCCTAGTTCCACCCTGGAAAGCAAGGACAGTGGAATTATAGGTAAGAAGCACACGACTCGGTAATGTAATGGCTCCATGTACGTCAGCCAGAGCATTCACCGGGCACTTCTTAAGAGGATTTTAGCGTGGTCTGTGAAGGTCAGTCTGCCAGGGCCCGCCTTGTTCTTCACAGACCGCGCTGGCTCCATGTGCAGCCGAGAGGATAAAGCATCAGCTTTTACATTCCTTGGTGTTTATTTATTTATTTTCATAACACTGGGTTCATTTGGTTAAAAAATTTCCAGATCAGATCTGGCCTGTGAAGTTACAAAATTTTACCTCTTCATCGATTAATTCCATTTGTTGGGGATCTCATCCCACGAAGACATACACCAGGGCAATAAAATCCCTGCATATTGAGGCGTCGTCCTACCTCAATCTCAAGGTCATTTATTTCCTCACTTATTTCCAGGCGTTTGTTCTTTAGTTTCTTTTAATGGTATCTGACCGCTTGTTTTGAGGCCAGAATTTTGTAAGGATATCCATCCTGTGCCCCACACACCCACACAGTAGGTATGGGTGTCCTAAACTGTGGGTCAGGAGACACAGATTCTAGTACTGACTCTTAGGATGCTTAGCTGGATAATCACTTGCATAACATTTGAGTTCTTTGCACACTTCTTTCCTTCTCTGTAAAAGTAAGGATTCTGATTATTTCAGTAGATTCTAGTCCCAGATGCACATTAGAATCAACTGGGAATTTAAGAGCCCTTGTTTTTACATCTTGCCCCAGACAAGTGTGCCTTTATGTTTTTGCAGTTGGGGTTGGACACCTGTGTGTCTCAGGTGTCCAGCTTGGTGCCTTTCAGATAACAGACATGTGGGACCACTGGATGGATTGTCCAGGCCCTCCTGTGCTCCAGCATTGTGCTGCTGTTGAACAATATTCAGCTCTACTGAACATTCAGTTCCTTCCCTTTTTCTGAGTTACGCACATGTCTTTGAGGAGTATTTTGCATTTTAAGTAAGTGGACTGAACCTCACTTACTTCCACATTAGAATATAATTAAAGGGAATGACATTTGAGCTCCTTATTTTCTTTAGTCACCTTCTATTTCTTTCAAGTGTAATTTGCAAAACCAAGTTGCAGGTTCATGCACTGTATATTTTGGAGATTGCCCCAGAAGACCTGTGAGATCCCCGATGTAGACCTCACTGCAGCTTTCTGAGGGGCCCTCTGCATAAGGACGGCAGCCCGTGCCCTCAGTCTTCACTTGTTTCAGGCTCTCCAGTAGGTTTTCATTTCCTGCAGTTTTAATTGTCTTACTGAGATGCACTCACATGTCACAGCATTCACCCATTTAGACCACTCAACAGTTTTAGGTCTGCTCAAAGGCGTGCAACTATTACCACCATCTGATTTCAGAACATTCTCACCCCAAAAAGAACCGTGTAGCCATTAGAAGTCACACTGCATTTCCTCCACACCCCTAGCCTCACTTGTCCAGTAGTCTGCTTTCTGTCTCTGTTGATTAGTTCTGGACATTTCATTAAAATGGTGGCTTGATGGGGCACCTGGGTGACTCAGTTCGTTAAACGTCCGACTCTTGGTTTCGGCTCACATCATGATCTCACAAATTTGAGCCCTGCATTGGGCTCTGTGCTCCCATGCACCATGCAGAGCCTGCTTGGGATTCTCCCTCTCTCTGCCCCTCTCCCCCTCCCTCTCTTTCTCTCTCTCTTTATGTCAAAATAAATAAATAAACATTAAAAAAGTAAAAAATAAAATGGAGGCTTGAGGTTTCTGTAGCAAATTTAAATTCTTTCACTCAGTTTTAAGCCCTTACAGTGAGCTTATTCTACTGATTTCCTGTTCTCTCCTCACTCCACTTCCCCACCTACTGTTTAGGTCAACTAATTTTCCCCAGTGTTACTTCTGTCCTCACACCCTCTCTCTGCGCTGTCCATCACTAATGGGTCTATTCTGCGGTAGCCAGTTGACTTCCTTTACAGCATTCTTCACCCTTCTGAAATGTCCTCTCATCCATAGTTTACCTTCCTTCAGAAGAGGAGTTGGTCAGTGCTACAGTTTTTTGGGATAGCCTTTCTCTTTTCATGAAATGATCTGCCTTTGGCCTTACATGCCTCTAATTATAACCAAGCCAGTTTCTTGTTTTGACAGAAACTTTTTCAGTGACAGAAAATGACCTTCATTCATTTATTCATTCCTCCTGCTCTCTGTCTCTCTCTCTCTTTTGTTGAGATACAGTGCTGCAATTTTAAAAGTGTTCTATTTTTTGTTTTTTTATTTTGGGGGTAGGGGGTCATGCACATGTGGGCAGGGGAGGGAGCAGAAAGAGAAGGAGAGAAAGAATCCTGAGCAGTCTCCACCCCCAACGCAGAGCCCAACACATGGGGCTCGATCCCAGGACTGTTAGATCATGACTTGAGCTGAAATCAGGAGTTGGACACTCTGTTGCCTGAGCCACCGAGGTGCCCCTAAAAGTGTTGTAAAGAGTGGAAAGAAAAGTTGCTGGTTTTGTTTTCTGTCGTGTCATTGAGAAATTGAGCTGCAGGAATACCAAGGCTCTTAATTAGTAGTTGCAAAAGTATAGTTCTATCCAATCCCAGACTGGTTAGACCTCCTATCATATGCTCTCCATAGCACCTCAGTATTTTCCTTTAATTTACTTGTTCTGATTTTGTTGTTTATTTTTGTCTCCATATGGATGGAGAGCAGTCCTTATTTATGTTATTCCGGCTGTCTACTGGGGCTCCTAGCATGGTGTTGGGAATGAGAATTTAAGGAAGAATTGTTGCCACTATCAAGTTGCATCAAAGGAAGGAATGTTTAATTGGTTTTGAAAGAAGCTATGCAGTATTCCCATTCCAAGTTGGCATTGTCACATCTTTTAATGTTTGTCTTGTCGTTAAAGTTAAATGACACGTTTCATGTCACTGAGGCTGTCCTTCATTCCTTGGCTCCAGTCAGACACGTTCCCTTAACTCAGCTTTGCATGAAAAATGGTGACCATTGAGATGAAGTGTTAGTCATCAGGCAGTGTACATCCATTTTTCACAGAAGACCCCCAGCTTTGGAAATTGTGCTTCTTACTGCCTTAGCTGATCTTCTGCAGGGAGTGAGGACTGTAGGCGGCTGAGAGGGAAACACTGCTGGGGACAATGTTCCTCTGTTCACTCTCCTTCCATGACCTGCAGAACTAGAACCTGTTGCCAAGGGATATAGGAGAGGGTGTGGTAGGGAGGAGAAGGGGGAAAAAAGCCAAGTATTTCCTCTCTAGGCAGACTAGCCACACCTCTTTGAAGAGGCAGGATTGGTGGGGCCAGAGGAGGCAGAGTGCTTCCTTCTGAATTAATTCAGGGTATGCAGGTTTCATGGCCTCATCACAGACAGGGATCTGTGACTCAGTTGTGGTTTTGTGATTGCTGGGGGTGGCGTGTGTGCTTTATCTACCTGAGGAGCATGACTGTTTTTATAAGGTGTAGCCTGGGAACAGCAGCCTTTAGGCATCTTAAGTGCTCAACAGAGTAAAATATTCAAGAACACAGTGATCTGAATGGGTAATGATGAAGGTGAGCTACCTTGGCTTCCTGCTTTGGAAGGCCTGGCAGCTGCTTGTCATGGGCTGGTTGGGATCCCTGTTCTAAAGTTCCATAGGCCCTGGAGAGAGCAGGGAGGAAATTTCCATTTAATTTTCCACTTTAAATTGTTTAAGATTTGTCAGCCCGTGCACACAGTTGCTGTGGCATTGTGTAGTTTAAGGTAGCTGCAGGCGCCCATATGGAGCTCAGAATTGTATGCACAGTATTAGCACGGTTTATATAGGGCACTTAGGGGAAATTTCAAATAGTTTTAACCCACCCTTAGAAATTCCTGGCCCTCCTCTTACTATGTAACCTGATTTCCATCTTGCCGATTATACTTAATCTACATGTTTTTGCTCAGCAGATGCCATGAAGGGAAGGTTCCGTTCCCACATGCTCACACAGCCTTGTGAGGGTTGCCGTGGGGTGTCCTTCTGCTTCTGCTGGTTTTGACATGTTGTGGGTGAAGAGAAGTTTCTTTTTGGGAACAGCTTAGTGGGGGAGAGGGCAGAATAATGACCATTAGGAGAATTTCTTGGACCCCTTCCAATCTTTCTGTGTGGAGGTCAGAGGGTAGCAGATCCTCTGCCCTCTGTTCCAGCTTTATTGTGTCCTACAGAGGGGAGTCTCACTTCACCCTACTTTGACGAGGTCCAAGTTCTTATGATGTTCTTTTTTTTTTTTTAATTTTTTTTAATCTTTATTATTTATTTTTGAGAGAGAGAGGGAGAGAGAGAATGAGCAGGGGAGGGGCAGAGAGAGAGGGAGACACAGGATCTGAAGCAGGCTCCAGGCTCCGAGCTGGTAGCACAGAGCCTGACGTGGGGCTCGCACCCATGAACCGTAAGATCATGACCTGAGCAGAAGTCAGACGCTTAACCGACTGAGCCACCCAGGTGCCCTGCGTTCTTATGATGTTCTTTAGAAGTATCATAATTCTGTCATGCACAAATCCTGTCTCTGACAGCTGGATGGGCAGTAACTGAATTCCCTACAAACACACATATTTTTTAAAGTAAAATTTCCTACTCTGTAGATAGTAAAATCATTAGCATTACCTAGAAATGAGTGTCTGATTTTTCAAATTTGCAGTGTGAAGACCTTCTAAATGTGAAACTGTACTCAATCAGAATAAGATAGCTTTTTAATAACTTGCTTTAAAGGGAAAACTCTGTAAAGAAGTGGCTCTTAAAGGGATTTCTTCCGTGCCTGAGAAAACATTTTTTCTTAGTGACACTCCTTTGAATAAACTTGCTTCCACTGTTAACAAATGAAACTTGCAAACTGTGTTAATTTCAGCTCAGAAAAAAATTAAGTAGGTGTATTCACTGGAATGCATGTGAATACCAGTTCGATTATTTTTTATTTTTTTTTTAACAAGCACTGTTTGATTTAAACATACTGTTTAGTTTTTGTGCCCACATTATGATCAGTGTTTGTGTGTGTGTGTGTGTGTGTGTGTGTGTGTGTGTGTGTGTGTATTTCAAGAAAATAGGTTATTTCTCTCTTTAGGAAGAAAGTGAATGCATATTGGATGAGGAGAAACAAAACCCAGCTTTCCTATCACGATTTAAAAACAAAATAATAATCCTTCCTATGCGTTAATAATAGATGTGCCCAGGAGAAGGACTTATAGGTAGCAATTAGAAAAATTCTGGCTGAGTAAGAGGCCATTAAAAGTTAGTCATCTGTCCCTTCCAGGCCCTTCTTCTGCTGTCTCCTTGTGCCTGCTGACATTTATAGTCTCGGAATTACTTTCGTAGTATCCCAGATCTGTTTCCTGTTGAGAGTTGGTATTAGGACAGCTCCATGAAGGAGGAGGGTTATTCTGAGTGGACCGCATCCACATCTCCCCCACTGGGCATGTGTCCCACACAGAGCAGGTGTGTTGTTCACCTGCCCAGCTTCCCAACACCTGAGCCACCACATTCCACCAGGCCAGATAGCTTTCAAGAGATTAAGTGCTCAGAGTATGAAAAGGGTAAAGAACTTAGGCTCTTCCTGCTGCCTTTCCCCGTTCTCTGGCGGGGAGGTGTGGTGCAGCTTGTTTTTGCTCTTTCTCCCTTTGAAGCTAGAAGGCAGGTGTAAATTTAGGCAGGGGCATACCTTCACAGAAACATTTCTTTTGCAAACGTGGCTTGCAAGAAATACTGGGTACTTGATTAGTATCCTGCTGGTGCTTGCTAGAGTTTGATAATATTTGTTTTCTGCCCAGTAGCTTAGTATATTTAAAAAAAAAGTTTCTCGTGGGCTGACTTTTATCTTCCTGTGACTCAACTCCCTCCTAGGCTTGTAAAATGAGAGTGATTCCAGAGGTAGCTAGAGACCTTTTGTTCCTTTTATTTCCTGGACTTTGTGTCCCAAGGGAGATGATCATATGCATAGAGAGGCCTACAAAGAGGAATTAATTGTATTTTATTTTCATTTTAACCTGTTGTAAATCCTGCCCTTTTGATTTTATGCTAATACTGCTTTGTTGCCACCTGTATTGCCCTGCTTGCTACTAAATTGAAATGCTTTGAAATTGATTTGGTAATAACTATTTAGAGTGTTTGAGATCTGTGTTAATATTCATTTTGCTACATTGCCTGCAATTTAAAAAATCATCCTTAATTATAGAAGCTTTTTCTTTTTAATCTCCTGGGTGAAGGAGGAAAATTTGCCTTTACATATATAATTTGGTAATATACTTAATGTGGGAAAGAAATCCTTCGTGATGATTCGAGGCAGCAGAATGCCTGCTGTAGTACTTGTATTCACAGTGTAGTTGGATTCTTCAGGCTGTTCTGTTGGTGTAGCAAGCATTTATTGGCACCTACTGTGTACCAGCAGCAAGTTTCTTCAGCATCGTTACAATAAAGCCCAGGTACAGTATCTGTTTCCAAACTTGTCCACCTGTGGAACCAAAGAGGGGTCTTCTGCCCTTGGAGACCTGGGCAAGTTATCAATTACTGAAAAAGGGTTTAAAACATGGCAGTGATTGACACCTCTTGATGGAAGATGTATGCTGTAGGTGCATAATAATAGCAACTACTGGTGGTGCCTTGTGCTCTTTTCTGGAAGAGTCCACAATTCTGGGGAGTCACTGGACTATGTCAGAAGCTCCAGTGTCTGTGCCTTCAGTATGCAGGTTAGGTGAAGCTTTACCTAAGCATGGCATTGGGTGTTATCGCTAGAAAACTTCATGGTGTTTAAATCCACAGGCTTTTCTCTGGAGTCTGTTACCTGCTGTGTCAGGCTGTGTTTAGGCAGTGTGGCCTGTCCTCCACTCTGCCAGTGCCCTGCGCCCACTGATCCTTTAGGTGTTTCCACAGTCTAAGGGACTTCACAAATACAGCTGTGAACCATGGCTTGGGTCCTTGGCCTTCCTGCGTGTCATAACAGAGCATGCCTTGCGCAATGCCATGAGCACTGAGCTGGAGATTTGGTACAGAGATCTGTCTGCCACATGCCAAAGCATAGTGCCGGTGTGCAAATCCAGAAGGGGAGCAGGGCTCTGCAGTGCTTTATACAGGCCAAGCCGTTGTCCATCGGAAGTTGTGGAAGGAGAAGCCAGAAAGTCCCTGAGAGCCAAAGGTAACTCAGGCCACCTTCCCTGTGGCATTCCAGGCAAGGACGAGTTAGGTTGAGTGCCTTCCCTGGAGTCCTCTCCTCGCCGGGCTGAGGCAGGTAAAAGCAGTCGCTCCAGGTGAGCTGCCTCTGTTCGCTGTGTGGTTGGTTACTTTGCAGGTGGGGCTGAGGGAGAAGCCCAGTCTGGTGTTTCTGGTCCGAAGGTTTCAGGCAGGCTGGTTTCATCCATGCCATCCTTCCCTTTGTCACCTGGGGAGATGCAAAATACAGCACAGCAGCTGCGAACTGTGTAAGCTGTTGGGGGTGAGCAAGGGAAGAAGCGAATCCTGTCAGGCCAGGAGGACCAGGGCGTTGGGCACCGTGTGCTTCCTCGACTCTTCTCTCTGCCCTTCACCCAGTCTCATTTAGACTCGGGTTTCTCTTTCCAAAGTTGTTAGTGATCTTTATGCTGGCAGGTCAAAGGAGGTGGTGTATCTATAGTATAGCTGGGATTTTCTTTTTTCATTCCTGTCTCCCACTTTTCTAAGCAACCATTATGTCTTTTTCTTGTTTGATCTTTAATTCATTGGTCGAGCGTTTTAACTTTTAAACTTTGTGTCAATCATCATACTGAATATAGGAGTTGAAAACGTTTCTTTGTTTTTTCAATGCTACTCTATTTTCAGTTGTGTAGGGAGGAAAACATTCTTGGGTATTCATGATATGTGAGGCACTTTACATACATGTCCTTATATCTGATTTTGTCCACAACCCAAGGAAGGACAAAGGACTCTCTTTATAGAGCCCTGGCTTTGAAAATTGGAGAACACAAGACCGTCTGTGGAGTGCTTGAGACAAATGTCAATTTGTGGGTTTTTTAAAAAGTCTCTTCAAAATATATTTTTTGGTGTATGATTGTATTAGAATAAATTAGGGTGATGCATGTACATAATTTGTAAATACATGGGTTTGGGATACATGCTCCAGTTTTTCTGATAGTGTGGCATGATCAGAACTGCGTGGGGCACCATGACAAGGCTTCAGGCCGTATGCAGCTTTCCTGCCTGTAGGACTGTTAGGAGTATTCAGCGAGTTGACATATGATAAGGTCTTAGAACCCATACATGGTAAGCACTATTATATTTCTGTTAGCCACTGCTGTTATTTCCTGAGGCTGCTTTATACTTAATCCCTCCCCAGTGGATCTGAAATGCTTACAAATAGACATTTAGTAAAATAAGATTTTTTTTCCCCATGATGATATGAGCTGAGGAAAGAAAATAAAAGCAAGTGAAAGAGCGGAAGGGAGGGAAGGTGGGGAGGGGGTGGAAATGAATGAAGGGGGATGGGAGATACAGGTTTCTATTTAAGGACTGAATAAGTCATGAGGATGAAAGGCACAGCACAGAGAATATAGGCAATCGTATTGCAGCATATGGAGACAGATGGTAGCCACGCTTCCTTGCAGCGAGCACAACATAATACAGAGTTGTTGAATTGCTTCGTTGTACACCTGAAACTAATGTAACATTGTGTGTCAACTATACTTAAATTTAAAAAAGTAAAAATGCAAAACAAGGGTGAAGTCAGGAGTCAGGTTCATAAGACTTGATTGGTTTTGCTTCTCAGTGGGCAGAAAGGTTTAGGATTCCTAGCAGCCTGTACAAAGAGACACAGTCAGATACCTAATTATGATGTCTGTAAGGTAAAGACAAAAATGTGCCCATCACTAGTACTCTGCCTGGAGGTGCTTACCCCTTATGGGTCCTCGGAAGGGGAGAATTTGAACCGAAGCCCTTTGCACTTTTCACATCGTGTCTTTTCTCCACCTCAAAGGGAGACAAATTCTGCTGTTTGGGACACTTGTTTGATATGGCCTTTAGTTCCTCAACAATTCTGGACTAATGCTATAGTCATTTTAATTTTCTTCTTATTGTTCCTTTAAACTGTAACTTGATTTAGATCCATCTGAACTACTTACTGGGCCCTGGACTTAACACTGATTTTTTAAAATTCTATTTTAAGTGTACATTCAATATATCAAAGAACCTTCAATAGGCAAAGAAAAGGGTGGGTGCAGGAAAGCTGGGAAGGGAAAGGAATACAGTTTTATTGTAGTACTTTATATAGCAAAACAAATAATGTCTCTTCCACTTCCTGGCTGCTTCCATGGACCAAAGTGCCCATGACTGGCTTCTCTCCACTAGCCCCTGCCTGAGGGCTACTGTTTTTAACAAGGCAAAGTTCATGAACTGCAAAGTACTTTTTAGCCACACACACTTAGAGAACTTTTGCTTGTCAAGAGCTGTGTAAGGCAAGGGGAGTTTCAATACATATTGTGTAGGCAGTCAGAAAGGCCGGTGTTAGACCTACCACTAACCATGTGTGTGTTTGTGCGTGAGAGAGGTGGGGCGGGGGGGGGGGGGGGGGGGGAGAGATTAGTTTTTCCCAAGTGCATTCCATATCTGTAAAGTGGGTTGATGGTTCTTAGCCTGTCCACCCCTTCTTAAGCTCTGTGGTGATCATGTATATGTCCTAACATGTTTTGAGTGTGCATTGAAGTCACGTAGCCCTTTGTGGTGGTAGGTTTGGTTAAAAGTGCCGCTACTACATAGGAATGAGAACACGCCGTCCCTGGTTTAAAGGCGTTTGCGAATGGTGTGCAGAGTCAGAAGTAGCACGGGTGAATCAGTGAGCAGGACCAAACCGAATTTAATACTAAATTGTGAGAAGCAAAGTCTAATCTCCTAGCTTGATAAAACTTGAGGTTTAATCATTTAACAGAATACTGTGAAATCACTCATTTAACAGAATACTCTGTGTTGGAAGAATGGTAGAGACCCTGTCTGAATGATAATGGCCAGTCTTAATTGACAAAAGCTGGCATCTGTACGAGTTGAAGAAATAAAATGTTAGAAGTTTTGAGTTGTTAGGGAACTTGAAAGATCCAAATCTCCAGAAAATATCAAATGTCACTTAGTTTTTTTACAGGCGGTGCTTTTTTTTTTTTTTTTTTTTTTTTTTTTTAAGTCATCATAGTGGGTATTCAGTTCCCGGTGTCCACTCTCTGTAAAGAGAGCTTTCCTACTATTCTTCCTTTCTAATCTTTTACTCTAATAAACTTTTGCTTGCTGCTCAAGAAAATAAGTAAAGTCATCAGAGTGAAGATGCTGCCATAGGGGTGTGTGTGTGTGTGTGTGCCTGTTAACATGAAAGTGACTGATTAACTTAATGAGGCATTTGAATTTGTTAGCCTGGAAGAAAAATAGGTATTTTTGAGTAGACTGTCATTTGTTGTAAGAACCAACTTCTCTTTCTTGGCGACTTTGTTGTTGCTCTATCCGGTGTGCTTCTTGGGTCATACAGGAAAACTGCTCTTGTTGGGCCTGGATCTGCCCCATTGTCTCTGTGTCAGGGCTTCATTGTGGGACTACACTGTGGGGCTTCAAGCTGTGTGGGCTGCATCTGGTGCTGCAACGTAGGGAGGAATACTGTGAAGGGGGGGCAGTCTTAGTGGGAGGACCTGTGGCTGGAGAACTTCTTGCCTGCCTGCACAGCGGAATGTGTGTCTTAGCTGAACACTATGAGGGCAGTTGGGAGAGTCTCCTACTTAGAAATACATTATGAACTTACCCTCATTTTGAAATGGCAACCCCATTTTGGACTTCCCTTTTCAGCTACTCTTCCTGCAGCTGAGTGTTTTCCTCCTGCACCCACTTTCCTGCCACTCATCAGTACCTGGGCACCTGTGGCTGAACAGTGAGAATGGGACTGCCAGCCTGTCCCTGCAGTCTAGGACCCCTGACCAGGTCATCCCAGTTCTGTTCTGCTGCCTCTGGTGCTGTCATGGTAGCAGGAACGAGGGAAGTCCCAGTCCCTGATCACACTGCTTGTGGACTGAGTTAGGACTCAGACCTTTGGGGGTATGACTCTGATGCGTGTTGTGCTTAGGGAAAGCAAATGAGGAGAAACCTCACTCTTTCTTTGTATTTTTGACCTTAAGAGTATGTGCCCCCAAATAAAGCAGAAACACAATAAAACCAAACAAATCACCTCCACCCCTGCTGCCCCCCTCCCCCGACCCCGTCACTGTTCCTGTAACTTAGATATTGGGGTAGCCTGGGAACCTAACTAGTTATGTCTGCAGCAAGAGCATTCTGAGTCCCAAACAGTGGGCTAACAAAGGAAGGCTTGTAACAATCACAGCTTATTAACAAGATTACAGTTAATAATAATTAATAAGCAATGATCTCACTGATAGAGTATTCCTATGAAGCATTAGCACACTCCGTGCCATATAGTAACCTGAAATAAATGTTAGTGGCTGCTATTACGATCATCACCAGCATTTTCAGGGTGGAAAGAGTCATGCTTCCCATACTTATGTGCATATGAATGGTCCATTTAAAAAGACACACAGGGCTGTGACTGATTCCAAATAGATGGAGATACCAGTTTTAATACTGTGGATAGAATACTTGGAAATGTTGGGAATAATGGCAGACACCCTGGGGTGGGCCTGTCCCAAATCAGCTTAGATTTTTGTTGGAGACAGAAAATCAAGTCCTGAATCAATAACCGTAAGATTAAATGTAGCGTCTCTGAGCACAGCTGGAGGAGAAGTTTGTTCATTTGCTTATTCATTGAGCACTTAGTATGTGCCAGGGGCTGTGCTCTTCAGAAAAGGGAGCTAGACACTCTGAGGCTCCAGTGTGTAGGAGGGGTTTTTAAATAGGGAGACAAGCAGTGGATAATGAGTCCACACTGGAGCAGCAGGACTAAAGGACATTTTAGAATCATGACAGAATGTCTTCTGTCACAGCGCGGAAATTATTTTGTCTTCTAAACCTTAAAGAGTGTTGTAAAAATAAACAAAACAAAACTCTCTCAGACCCTTTGATCCTAGATAAGCCTGTTGCAGCTCATTCACCAGCCTGCTGATAGTATGTATCGTCCGGGTTATATTGATGAAGTAACTTAATCCAGGTGGCTGAGTTCTATTATACCACACTCTGATCTGCCACATCCCATTGAATCTCTCACTTACGGGCCTAGACTGTGTAGATCCAAACAGGAAACACAAAGGGCACAGAGGACATGGCCCTTGTTCTCTAGGACACAAGCCAGTGTTGGGTCTGTAGTAACCTGTGCTCGCAAGGGGCTCGGGTCTTTAAATTAGAAGTGGCTATTGGTAGAAGCCATGTAGGATGAATATTGCTGTTTTCTGACATCATGTTCCTCCTCTTTTGCCAAGATGGTTTTCCATGCTGGTTTTCTTTCTTCAAGGTTAAATTCTGTAGTCAAGCATCCCTTCCCATGCTTGTGTTTTCTGTGTGCTGGGAGGTTTTCCACTCTATGCTGCTAAAGGAGAATAAAATCACATCATTCTTTCTGATTCATCTTGAACAGATGCTATAAAGTTTAATTCTAAGGATCAAATTCTCTGCTTGACTTTATAATTGTATTTTTGTTCTTCTAGAATCTCTCCTGCATCTTTTCTGCATTAACCATTGTATCACCATGTCCTCTGCCCCATATACAAATGCTAATTTGGAAAAAAAATGTTTATAGTTTCAAAGGAATTTAATGAGATATGAATTCTTTTGTGAGCAATTTATCTTTAAGAGGGGATATATCATCTCTAGATTACATAGGTTTACTGTTAACTCTCAGATACTTTTAGACAGCTTTTTCATTATCTTACCAGCCTTTGTTCCCTGGTAGAATGACTTAGTTTATTTCCCGTGATAAGCAACATTCTTCTAATGTACCAAAATACATTGTATGAAACATAACTTTGATAAAAATCTGTGTGGACCGGAAAAGTTTCATTGATCACGGGGAGGGCAGTATGCTTGTGTTAACTCTCAGCAGCCCCAGCTGTGCCTGGCCTCCTTCAAAGTATTTTGGTCTCTCATTTCAGCCACAATTACAAGTTCATCCGAAAATGATGACCGGAGTGGCTCCAGTTTGGAATGGAATAAGGACGGAAGCCTAAGGTTAGGGGTACAGAAAGGAGTGCTTCATGATCGCAGGGCAGATAATTGCTCCCCAGTGGCAGAAGAGGAGCCCCCTGGGTCAGCGGAGAGCGTGCTGCCCAAAACTGAAGCCTCAGTTGGAGATGGTCCAGTCCCTTATTCTCAGAGCTCCAGCTCGCTAGTAATGCCACGGCCCAACTCAGTTGCAGGTAAGGTCATGCCTCTCTCCAGAAGGGTTATCTCACTGGGTCTGAGGTGCCCCATGCTCACTCTCTCCACTTGGGAATCTGGTCCAGACACCAGCCAGATTTGTGATCGTGGGTCAGGCACTTACCTTGTCTAGGCCTCAGTTTACCCACCTGTAAACATGATAAGGCTGTCCTTAATGGTCTTTAACTGATCCTTCCACTCTGGAATTCTTTAAATCTAATATTTAGACTCTATGGCACTTCATGTATGAAGGAAGAAAGTACCAAAAATTTTGTCCTTGTTTTTGGTACTTGAAGCTTGAGTGAATTTGTACCTTCTTATTATATGTTGGTAAACGGGTCGTTTACAGTGAGTTTGTTAATACCAACTCAAAGAATTTTGAATCCAACTTTCAAACTAATTTTTTTATAATCGAGGCTCATCATACGGATAGGAGGTCCTCTTGCTGTATCCTTCAGTTATAAGGGAGCTCACAGCATGAGCCATAAGCAGCCCAAGTGCGGCCTGTCAGTCAAAGAAATGAAAACGGGAAAGACAGGCACTCCTTAGTGGAATGGGGTCAGCTGGAACAAGAAGGGGGTACAAAAGGGGTGACTGTTGCTAGTTGACAGTCGGGGGTCCTCAGACCAGGAGAGCAGTTTGGGATGGGCGAAGACAGGAACTCTGCATCCAAGCTGTCCTGCCTGCTCTGACGGTCCCGAGTTTCTAAACTCCACGCTCCTGGGTTGAATTTAGAAGATGACCTTGTTGCAGTTATTCTGTTACCGATGTAGCACTGAAAATTCCCCCTCTACTAACACTCCCAGGTTCTGTCTCCCTGCATCAAACGATTTTTCTCTACTGTTCCTTGGGGATGTGGCCAGCCAGACTGGTTGTTCTTGGGCATTCTTTTTTCAGTGGAACTCTGAAGCAGCTGATACATAAATGGCCCTAATGGAAAAGTTCTGAGGCGCAGCTCTAATTCACTTTCAAAGGAAGTAAATGGCCTTGTTCCAGAAGAGGGATTTGGCACGTCTGCCAGAGAGAAATACTGGGGAGCGTTATGCGTATTGAGTGATGGTTCTTCCGAAAGCTTTTATGCCCTCCCACCACTATCCTGCTACATACAGCAAAGTGTGTTACACCCAAGGCCTTTTAGACTGTGTCTATCTACCTAGTTATGATGAACGATTCATTTATATGATCCCAGAACCTGATAGTTTTATTGACTTCAACAGAATAGCAAACTTGCATTCAATTTAATCAAGCTATTTTAAAATTAGTAAATGCATTAATACATTAATAGTGTTGGAAGCACCCCATTTGGGGTTATGTTTTCTGCCTGATATTCTTTCATGTGATCTCCTGGCATGTGGAGTGACAGTGGGTGTGAGCTGAGTTTTTCCAGGAGACTGCGGTGATTATAGAGCAGCGCTTTCTGATTTCTGCTGTGCTTATTCATTAGCGTCTCTGTACGCACTTGAGCTAGACCTCCTGTGGAATGGGAGGGTACCTCTGGGTTTGAGCGTGGCTGCCTGGCCTAATGGGTTTGCTCATTTCTTCTGTGTTGCAAATTTCATAAACTGAAAGCTTGTTTTGGAAGGAAATAAGCAAGTTCCTTACCTCATGGTACCTTTTAACAAGCAGGAGTCTGGGAGAAACTTCACTGCCTGCCTTCCTACCCCTGAAGCTGGACCTTAGTTAAGAAGTAATGGCAACTCATATTAAACAAAATAATAATAATAATAAAAAGTAATGGCAAGACTTTTCCAGTATCATTGAAAAGAAAAGATTCAGGTCATATAGACTGTGTGTAGCACTTTGTCTAGTGATTAGAAGGCCAGCTGTTACAAACAGGGTAATAAACAACCCTCAATGTTAGAAGGCCTTAAATAATATGTCACAGACCATATATTGCAATCCCTGGGAATTATTTGCATCTGAAGATCCATGCAAACACAAATTGCCATTTGGGAAACATCAAGTGAGTACATTTGGCATATGAGGGCAAGAGTAAGGACTGGCAGATGAAGGAAAGGCGATACCAGGCTTCTGGTTGCAGCTGCCCCAAGGGACCTGCCTGCCCCTTCCCCCAGGGAGTGAGCCTATGGAAGTGAGTTCCTGAGGTTGCCAGCCTTTACTGTCAGTGAGCCTGTTACAAAGAACTGTGGTTGTCTGTTCACTGTTGTGTCTAATACAATGAAATCAGTAAAATTCTTACGTCAAAGACTATAAAAATAAGTTGGCTAGGTTTGGAGATTGTTTCACTGTACAGAGATTTTCTTTGTAAAGGTATCTGTTGGAGCGGAATTGGTTTAAAATGCTGCAGTCAGGTTATTACTTTATACTACATCAAATGTGTGGCATGGGCACCTCATTCCTTTATTAGGAAACAGGAGGAGAAGCCTTTAACATGATATCTTAGATAATCTAGAAATTGGGTAATGAGGTTCCACTGTTTTTGACTAACTTCTTTTTCTTTTGAATTGCTAAGTGGATCGCAGACACTGTATGTAGTTTTCTAGAATACCAACAAACAGAATTACCAGCCAATTTTCTTGAAATTCCAACTGGTCATTGCCTCGACTTAATAGTGTTTACCTTTGATAGGTTAGTCCATGGTATTCAACCAATGTTTCTTTTTGTTCCAATTAGAGAATTTCCCTTCTGCTCCCTCCACCCCACTCCACCCCATCAAAAAACTCTCCTGCAGCATCTTAAAATACCCTTCTCAGATGGTCGATGTGATGTGTGTGTATGCACATGGAGCTACTAGCTGTAGGTTTACGGCAGCATAAAATTATTGTTTTCCCTCTGCTTTTTCTCAGCCCTGAGTTGTGTTGAGGATTTTGAAAACAGTTATCGTTAAATACTGGAAGTGAGTCTAGCTGTTGTGCTGGTAATATCTGAAACTCTACTGTACACATGTGTGAGAAGGCAACACGTGGTCCAGGTCGCTTGCTCTGGTAGGTGGGGAGCACCTAAAGCTTCACTGCCCCAACTCAAGTCTCTCTCAGTGGCCGTGACAACGCTGTAGGAAGCAGTGGTAGCTGGCAGCTCCGGTCTTGCAGCCCCACTGAGCCACGGTCCGTTTCGCTGCATCTTAATCCCATTTGCAATGGAGAATCAGAGCTTCGGAGAGGGTGAGGCCACTTTGTTGCACACTTTGGAGCCAGAGCTATAGTGACGGTAAATCTGAAAACAGAGGTGTTTGAAGCCTCACCATCTCCTGCATCTGTGTCAAGTTAGGGCTGTTATTTGCAATCCTCTCTTTGGAATGCCCTTTGTATACTCTCCTATTCTTAGTCCTTTTAGTTGTCACAAAATTATAAACTGAATGTCATGTTCTAAGGGGTTAGGGGAAGAAGAGAAATAGGAAACCCTTTGGAGGCTCCAAGTGTCTTTGAGTTCTCTAGGGCTGAAGCAGCAGGCCAGATATTTGTGGCTGTTCCAGCTCCAAACCCAACTTGGCTTATGGGTTACAGCTGTGGCTGATCCTTCTCCCCCCACCCCCGCAGCCTCCAACATGTGGTGTGTCCACAGTGAGGCATGCTGAGGAAAGGGGGCATTTGCAGAGGCCTGGGTCAGAGTCCCAGGTCCCAGGCAGGAACCTAGAACTATATGTTCCAAGCGATATTATTGTAGGGAGCCAGAGTAATGAGTTTGGTCCTGGTGGCCCTCCTGGAAGTTTCACACACCCTACTTGTGAAGGACTGAGATTGAAGCTAGAGGCTGCCATTGGATTCCCATAAATTAGGTTTATGTGGGAGTCAGTCCTACATAAGGACTTAGCCGAATGTTTCTAATAGGAAAGATTGGTGTGGAATATTGACATTAGCGTGCACACGATGTGTACCTAGGCTGTGGATATACACCAGAAGGATCCAGGAGTATACGTGTATGTTGTTGTGAAGTCAGGGCGTCAGATGTCTCTCCTGGGACTGGGAAAGTGAGTAGGGCATGGGGTGGATTGCCCTTTGGGGAACGTGGCAAGAGGGGACATGCCTTGGAGCCGCCCAGGTGCTTATTGAATGGAATGAGGGGGGTGGTACTAACAGTGATGAAAGCCCCAGGAGGGGAAATGGGGAGGACCCAGATTGGTCAGATGGTGCTGGTCAATGGCTGGATGCTGTGCAGCCAGAAGGCTTTCGGCAGACAGATGGCCCAACTTGACTTTTCTCCCTCAAAACTTGGTCCCGCTAATGATTTTACCAGTCCTTAGAAGCCCTAGCCCTCAGAATGCCACTCCTGTTCCCCACTCATTTGCCCTCAAATGATGCCTATATTTTATTATCCTGGAAGAGAATTGTACATGTAGGATCAGCAGTATCTTAATGTTGGGTCACTCAACCCACAAACAAATTAGGTTAATCCTATTTAGAATTCTCTCGTTGTGACCTAGGATATATATGTAAATAAGAGGAGGCTCTTTTTTTTTTTTTTTTCTTTTTTTCTTTTAGGGTAAAAACATACTGTGTATTTGTTAAGGTTTGCTAAGAATTAGCAACATTATTTTGTATTGGTTGTTTTTATTTTTTATTTATTTTTAAATTAATTAATTTATTTTTAAATTTTTTAAATATATGAAATTTATTGCCCAATTGGTTTCCATACAACACCCAGTGCTCATCCCAAAAGGTGCCCTCCTCAATACCCATCACCCATCCTCCCCTCCCTCCCACCCCCCATCAACCCTCAGTTTGTTCTCAGTTTTTAAGAGTCTCTTATGCTTTGGCTCTCTCCCACTCTAACCTCTTTTTTTTTTTTCCTTCCCCTCCCGTATTGGTTGTTTTTATAATCGAACTTGTATGTATGCTCGCATAGACCCTTAATGCATTTTAACTGGTACCTGTGTGGTGTGACTTACTGATTTGATCAGAGGTAAATATTACTTGTTTTTAGAATTTTTAAAAATACACATAAAATAGCATATAACGTATACATAAAAATGTAAAGCTTAGGAATGTTTATTTCTGATGAAATCCACATGGCTCCTTTCACTGTCCTGAGCTGACTGTTAGTGTTCTGAGCACCGTGGAATTGTACAGCAGAATCTGCTCCCTGAGTTAACTAGGTTGGGATTCCAGCAACAGCAGAAGGCTCTCCAGAATTGCAGGGAAAGACCTCTGGGACCGTGCTCTGTGTCTGCAGTATGTACTGCAGCTGTATTGAGTGACACGTGATGGTCAAGTTTCATAAAAATTGTTGGTGAAGTCTGTGTCTTTCCAGGAATGATGGAGAATTCTGGAAACCATAGCAGCACAATTTTAAGAATGAGGGACACTTGGTTTTTGCCACTTTTCGGTGAACTCCTTGCTGGAAAAATAAGCTGGGATGGGCAAACAAAACTAAAGTTACTTTGAAGTGAATGGAAAGCCTGAACGGAATTGCTTAGTAATTTATAATTTGTAGTAGTTTGGGTATGATATTAAAATCAACTTTGAAAAGACTAAACTTCAGTTTAATATTACAGCAACAAGCTCAACCAAGTTGGAGGATCTGAGTTATTTAGACGGGCAGAGAAATGCCCCTCTTCGAACGTCAATTAGATTGCCGTGGCACAATACAGCCGGAGGTAGGGCACAGGAAGTTAAAGGTACTTATCTTTGCATCTGCTGGGATAATGGATATAATGAGCACATTCACTCAACATTGAGGATCTGGGATAACCAGCGTTTAAGCCAGCTCATTTAAAACCATGACGTGAATTGTGTGTGTGTGCTAAAAGTTTGTTAAATGTGCTAGGAGGCCATCCTTTAGTGGTTTGGGACTTCTTTTTTTTTTTTTTTTTATAAATTTTTTTTTTCAACGTTTATTTATTTTTGGGACAGAGAGAGACAGAGCATGAACGGGGGAGGAGCAGAGAGAGAGGGAGACACAGAATCGGAAACAGGCTCCAGGCTCTGAGCCATCAGCCCAGAGCCTGATGCGGGGCTCGAACTCACGGACCGCGAGATCGTGACCTGGCTGAAGTCGGACGCTTAACCGACTGCGCCACCCAGGCGCCCCTGGGACTTCTTCCTTAAAATATGTGATGAACTCGTTTCTGGAGTTGGAAAATAATTCTGCAGTATATTATTTTGGAATGAGGAGTAATTTAACACTCACTGGATATTTTTTGTGACCAACAAAGAGTCAGCTTTGTTTCATTTCCCTGGGCTGTTGGTCACCTCTTAAGTCTACCCGTAACACACAGTCGGGTGGTCGGGAACCTTGCCAAAGGGGCCACTCATCATCACACCAAGATGAGAGCTGGGGCCCCGTCTCTAGGAAAACATTTCCATTTTACTAACACAGTAGCGGAAGGAGCCTATCTTAAACACTGTTTCAGACAAACCGATGAGGCCTGGTTTGGCCACTTGAATCCCTTTTCCTAATCCTCTGGTGTCTGCCCTGACTCATGATTAAAGAAATAGCAAGTCATTTTAATAGGACCCTTTGTAAAACCAACAGGGGATTATAAATGAGGTATTACACAAGTATTCATAGAACCAGACTGGAAATACGGATTCCTTGTAGGGTAAACCTAAATTTAGGCTAATACTAAGTATATCAGTGTATAAAATTATGACATTCTTCTAAAATAATGATTGTTTTTTGTTTTTTGTTTTTCTAAGCACGATTTGCTCCCTACAAGCCACAGGACATTTTGTTGAAACCCCTGTTGTTTGAAGTACCAAGCATAACAACGGACTCTGTGTTTGTGGGAAGGGATTGGCTCTTTCACCAGATAGAAGAAAACTTGAGGAACACAGAACTGACAGAAAATAGAGGAGCCGTGGTGGTTGGAAATGTGGGCTTTGGGAAGACCGCAATCATTTCTAAGTTGGTGGCACTTAGCTGCCACGGAAGCCGCATGAGGCAGATTGCTTCCAGCAGCCCCAGTTCACCACCAAAAAGTATGTGCATATTTAACCACTCATCTAGTTTATGATATTCGTGTCAGGTAGATGGGGGACATTGCTGTGGGATAAACAGTCCCCATGTTCCTCAAGTTGTTCTAGCTGCCGTACCTGGTCTGCCAGCACATTGGGAAACCTGTTTGAACCCTTCCATCCATCCTGGCACCCAGGAAGCCATCACCTGGGATGAGAACAGCCTTCCCTGGGCTTGTCTCCGCTGTAGGGCCTGTGAGGCCTGATCAGGTGCCCTGGAGAGTTCGGGTCCTAAAACCAAGGGGGTTCGGCTCCTGGCAGAAAAAGCCAGGAGGAGTCTGTGCACAATTCTTTTGTACCCTGTTCTCCACAGCCTTTGTCCTCTGTGCTGGGTTTACTCATAGTATAAAAACTAACTTGAAATAGAAGCCAATATTTGAGTAATCGCATCTTATTGTATGTATAATAAACCCATTAAAAGAAAGTGTCTCTAACATGGTGAACAGGAACAGTGAGCCATGAAAGTTTATTTATATATATATATACACACACACACATACATATTTATATTTATTTATATATATTTATATGTATATATGTATATATATATATATATATACATATATATATATATATATGGCGAAAAGACTTTATATAAAGAAAATGAAAGAAACCAGAAAGAGCACTGCTCCTGGGAGGGTATCTGGGTGTATGGGGGGCAGGGCTGAGAGGGACACTTTGTGTTCTCCGTTGGACCTTTGCATTTGGAACGCTGTTCACTCATTACCTATTAAAGTACTCTTTGGGTCTACTCAAGCAATCCGTTCACTATCTCATCATACCCCTATTCTGATGTTGTAATGATGAAATTGGCCTCTTTCTCGGCAGCTTCGGATTCCTCCCAGGATCTTCCTTTCACTCCGTTGCTTTCACCGAGCTCTTCTGCAGTTGTTACCAACATGGCCAAAACACCCCCTGGGTCTGGGTCTGATACTCCTGAGAACCAGAGACCAAGAGAGGATGCAGTGAAATACCTCGCTTCTAAGGTAACCTGCTCCTGCTCTAGGGGACTCTTCTAGAAAGAGAACAAGATTTGTTAGTCTGGCTTCTGAGAAAGGAATAGAAAAAGGGATCTTGAAACAGAGATAGTTCTTTAATGTAAAAAGGTACCTTTTGATAAAATAGTGATCAAGTACTCCAAGTAAAAGGTATTAATGAAAATAAATATCTCCAGACACTGGCAGGGGACTTTGATTCATCTTAAACAATGGATTGAGGGGCGCCTGGGTGGCTCAGTCAGTTAAACGCTCAACTTCAGCTCAGGTCATGATCTCGTGGTTTGTGAGTTCGAGCCCCACCTCAGACACTGTGCTGACAGCTCAGGGCCTGGAGCCTGCTTCAGATTCTGTGTCTCCCTCTCTCTCTGCTCCTCCCCTTCTCATACTCTATCTGTCTCTCTAAATAAATAAATAAACATTGTAAAATTTTTTTAAAAATTAAAAAAAAATGGATTGAAAGAATTCCTCAAAGTAGCAGGTGGTATCACAGGTGCCACAAATCCATCCTTACAAGCATGTGCTGTCCTTCACTTGGGAGCCTTGAACGTGATCCAGTTCACCACGCCTGTTCTCTGTTGCCTGGGGACTTTGGTTCCCTGCATCCCTCTGTCAGAGGTTTCTTGTGAGGTTAAAAAAGAGACTTGGCTGACTTTCTCTTGATAGATTCATGGTCATCAGGGTCCTTCTGAAATTTTCCATCTGCTCAGCGTCTGTGACAAGTTCATAAGCCACCCTGTGCATTAGAACAGTTACGTCTCTCACTGCTAGTGACCTGCTGGGGTCTCCCTGGGCAGCAGTGGTGGGGCAGGCAGAGCTGGGGAGCATGAGGTGGATGGTGCCAGGGGCATCTAGGAATGCCCCTGGATTCAGAGGAAATGCTCTGAGGGTGAGTTTGGTGCAGGGGACTGAACAGAAGGCTTTTTTGCCCCAAATCTTTGCTCCTTGCTTCTCCTTCTCGGGTGAGAGCTGCTCCTCACTGGCGTAGGCGGCTCCAGCCACTGATTGGCGACAGTCCTCTAGTCAGAAATGAGCGATCTGAGATGAAGAGTATAGTGCAGACTTCAAAGCCACCCTGCTATAGTGATTTTTCAAACGACTTTGTGACCTGCAATAAGAGATATATTTTACCCGGAAGACCTGTGCACGTACTCAAAACACACAACTGAAGCAAAAGCATCACAGTAATTCTCGCAGCCTTATATAACCAACTTTATGAAATGAAAACAAGTTGTTGTGGCTCCAGACTGGTTTCATGACCCACTGTTGGGCTGACAGACTTCTTGGGTCAGACACGGTGCTTGACATAGACCGGGGTGCTGCCTGTCTTATTGGTGGTTTCTACAAGCTTAGGGATCCTCCTGTGTTCCTGCTCATCTTTCCAGGGCAAAGGGGAAGGGCAATCAGCTTTCCTCAGAGTGTGGATGATAATTTTAATCTAAAACAGAAGTCACACAACAGTTCCAAATTGGCCATGTCTACTCTTGCCACTTGCTTTTAAGAGTCTACAGACCTGGAATCTAATCCCAGAGCTTCCACTGCCTGCCCTTGTTACCTGGTGAGGCATTTAACCTGTGTGCAGTCTGCAGCTGTGAACCACACCTGGTGAGGCAGGGTTGTGAGGCGCTCTGGGAACAGCAGGCACTCAGACCCTTCTGGAGAACAGAAAGCACTTTGCACACATACATTTTTACTTTTTTCACCTTCCTTTTCTCATACTCCCTGTTCCTCCTTGTATTCTCATGTGGGAATGTATCAGAGTTTCCATACATCTACAGAGCTCTTCTCCCAGGACAGTTCTGCACCTGGCACTTTCCTTGGACTCTAAGTAGCCTGCTGCCCCTTCAAATCCATCCCAACAAAGGCAACACTCCTTATCTCCTCAGTGCTTGGGAAGGAACCTCTCTCCTATGTGTCTCTTCACGCTATAGGCAGACGTTTGGTAATTTCTGATTTTGGTCCTTCAGACTCTGGTGTTGTTGAATATCTCCGGTGTCAGGTGTGTGTGCGGGGAGGAGACTAAAGGTTTGAGCTAGGCTGCTGGCCCTCCTGTCTGGGAAAAAGAAGCAGCTGTAGGTGTGCCTGGGAGGCTCAGTCGGCTAAATGTCTGACTCTTGATTTTGACTCAGGTTATAATCTCACCTTTTGTGGAATCAAACCCCTCAAGGGCTCTGCACTGACAGTGCTGAAGCCTGCTTGGGATTCTCTCCCTCCCTCTCTCTCTCTCTCTCTGCCCCTCCCCTACATGCATGCACCCATGTGTGTGCAGGCTTGTGCTCTCTCTCTCTCTCAAAAATAAATAAATGTTTGGGGCGCCTGGATGGCTCAGTCGGTTAAGCGTCCGACTTCAGCTCAGGTCATGATCTCACAGTCTGTGAGTTTGAGCCCCACGTCGGGCTCTAGGCTGACAGCTCGGAGCCTGGAGCCTGCTTCAGATTCTGTGTCTCCCCCTCTCTCTGCCCCTCCCCTGCTCGTGCTTTGTCTCTCTCTGTCTCAAAAATAAATAAAAACATTTTAAAAATAAATAAATAAATGTTTAAAAAATTTTTTAGCGTTTATTTATTTTTGAGAGAGACATGGAGTACAAGACGGGGAGGGACAGACAGAGAGGGAGACACAGAATCTGAAGCAGACTCCAGGTTCTGAGCTGTCAGCACAGAGCATGATGCAGGGCTTGAACTCAACAAACCTTGAGATCATGACCTGAGCCAAAGTCGGATGCTCAACTGATTGAGCCACTTTCCTAGCCACCAACTTTATCTGCTTTTGGGGAGCAGCACATGAGTTTCCCAAGGAAATGCTGCTATTTTGAAAGTAGGAATGAAGTGAATGTGGCACTTCTGGATGTTGAGTACATTGGGATTATTCAGAGATGCTCTAAGCCAGGATTGGCTTTAGGTTTTATGAATGAGGCTTATTCATTATTTTTGATACAGAGTACCTTGTGCTGATCTTAGTGCTAATCAAGATGGATTTGCGGCTGCAATTAAGAGTCTGCCCAGAACTTGGCAAACCGTGTGAATGAATGAAAGAATAACTGAAACAATTAAGCTAAATAATGACTCAGTGTTGGGGAATGGAAACAACGTATTTCATTCCCGTGGCAGAGGGGGCATCGCATGTGTTTGAGATCACGGAGGGAGCATGTCAAGAGGGGTGCTGACGGCTCTGCTTCCCGCATAGGTCGTGGCCTACCACTACTGCCAAGCTGACAACACGTACACGTGCCTGGTGCCCGAGTTCGTGCACAGCATTGCAGCTCTGCTGTGCCGGTCCCACCAGCTGGCTGCCTACAGGGACCTACTGATCAGGGAGCCCCAGCTACAGAGCATGCTGAGCCTCCGGTCCTGCGTGCAGGACCCAGTGGCCGCCTTCAGGAGAGGAGTGCTGGAACCGCTCACAAGCCTGAGAAACGGTACTTCCGAGCAGCCACCCACACCCTCTCTCTCTAGTCCAGAGTCCCTGGGACGGTCCTCAGAAGCATTTGGATGGGGGCGAGGGTGGGTGCCAGGCAAGGATGTGGGTGAATCTGTGCACTGCTCATTCCCTTACTCAGGACCATCTCCCTAGGGTCCCTGCTTGCTTCTTGAATGGTGTAGTTTTGAAAGAAATGCCTCCAATAAAGAATTCACTCCCCGTTGAATATTTCCAAAGTAGCTAATTTGTAACCATAGGTTATACAGATGACTTATGCCCTAGAAACTGTTGCCTGCATATTTTATATTCCTACCTAGTGGGGGAACAAGTTGGTTGATTGGAGAACTTGCCAGCTATTTTTTTTTTCAGGGGCTCTGCTCAGTTGAGTTGATCCTAAAGGCTTTTCTAGAAGTGTTCATTTGATTTTTTTTTTTTTTTTTTTTTTTGCCCTTGAAATACTCGACAAGGTAGGGGACATTAATGCTATTATGGGCTGTTCATTTCTTATCCTTTCTCCTCCTCATTCCTCACCTTTTAAGCTAGTTTACCTGCCTCCATAGCACTTTGGTATGGAAACAGATCTGTCATCATTTCTCCTCAGTTTCTTGGACAGAAAGTTGGTGCTAATAAATGGAAAACTAGATTCAGGCTTGTGGGAAAGAGCCCTGTTCTAGGAGTCTGTAAAAGTGAGGTTCTCACCACTGGCTGGCTGTGTGCCTTGGGCCAGATGCTTGGCTTTTGAGGGTCCCTTTTCATTCCCGGACATCCATTGCAGGGCAGGGGGGATTCTATGGGGAGGACCTAGCATCTTTTCCAGATTTAATCTCCATATATGCCAGTTATCTTAGCTATAGCTCACCCCAGTGAAAGGAGTGTATGAAGAGCTAACTGTATCATATCCATGGGTGAGATCCTGCTAATGTGTGTAATGCAATATGTTTCTGAAAACTGTTTTATAAGATTTGTTTTTCTCTTGGCTGTCTGCTCTGGTTTTCATTATAAATTTAATAGAAAATGTGCTTCTCTGAAAACCATTTCTTCTGCAATATGTAAACCTTTTTAGCTTTTCCTAACACTAAAATTCACTGGGTGGTGCCATTTTCTAGAAATGTATAATTTCTTAATTAAAAAATTATTTTATCCTTTAGAGCAGAAAATTCCTGAAGAAGAATATATTATTTTGATAGATGGCTTAAATGAAGCGGAGTTTCATAAGCCTGATTATGGAGATACGCTTTCTTCATTTATTACCAAAATTATTTCTAAGTTTCCTGCCTGGTTGAAGCTGATTGTGACTGTAAGAGCAAATTTTCAGGTGAGAAAGAATTCTCCAGTCTCTTTCCAAGACCTCATACCCAGAATTTATAGTGATTAACAACATAAACGGTTAAAAAGCGTTTAGCTGCTTAATTGAAAACTACATTAGGACTTTGAAATATTTAGTCCACAAAGCCCCAAATGAGTGAAACTCTGACCTTTTTACCTTCCATGAATCAAGATGTCAGGAAAGTCTCCTCTTAGCACTGCACTGTCCCTGCACTTCCAAAATACAAGAGTCCAGCCCTGGAAGTAACTCAATTTATCTACTGGAGTTTAAAGTTATTCCTGTAGTTATTTGTGTGGAATTGCAGTGGGACTTTGTTTCTTTTATTTTCTTTCCTTCCTTCTCTGTTTTGTTGTTTCTTTCTTCCTTTCTTTCAAGGAAGAAAAGATTTTTAAGGCCAATTCTGAAATAAGGTCTATTTTTTCATAAAACTTCAACATAAGATTCCACTTGTAGCAAAATGAAGTGCTTTTTTTTTAATTCTTTTCCTCATCTTTCCCCTCATTTGAACCCAAATTATATCTTACCAACCTTTGACTTCTTCCCTCTACCCCTGTCCTTTTTTAGTAAAGACATTACTCTTAGATTTTGATTTTTGCCCTTTTGTGATGATGTCTACTTAAAAATAGCATTTGGGTTCTTTTCTTTTCTCATTAAAAGTGGCATTAGGCCTAGCCTCACTTGACATTTGTTTTTATGGCCATTTGATTTATACCCTTTGCAGTCATTTATCACACAGTAAGCGGAATTTGGTAATCGATAAGAGCAAAGGAACAGGAGTCCTATATTTTCTGTACTAGCTGTTTAAATTTTCACAGGGTTCGGTTACCATCCATGTAAAATGGGAGTGATTATACTCAGCCTGCCCCCTGCAATTATTATATTCAGTGAGGACATGGGTCAAATTCTTCAGAAATGATAGTGGTTAGTTTATTTTTTTTTAATTGTTTTTAGTGTTTGTTTATTTTTGAGAGACAGAGAGAGACAGCATGAGTGGGAGAGGGCAGAGAGAGAGAGAGGGAGACCCAGAATATGAAGCAGGCCCCAGGCTCTGAGCTGTCAGCCCAGAGCCCGACGCGGGGCTTGAACCCACAGACCGCGAGATCATGACCTGAGCCGAAGTCGGACACTCAACCGACTGAGCCACCCAGGCGCCCCAGATAGTGGTTAGCTTAAAGAAAAAACCAAAAACTCCTCTCTGCTGTTAGGTGTGAGGAGAGTGCTTATCTTTCGGATGGGGATGGGATGCAAAGGGACACAGGGCTTCCGAGAGCTGGTGACGTTGTTTCTCGCTGCTGGTTACACAGATGTATTTAACTTTGTAAAAATTAATGACGTTGTGCAATTATGGTTTGTATGTTATACTTGAACTTAAAAGTTTACTTGGAATGAACAACAGTTAAAAAAAATGCTAGCAGGCTATCCTGAAGTACGGCACCTTCATTAAGGCATGCTGTGGCTGCGGTATAGCCTGCCGGGGGGCAGGGGCCGTTTCAGATTTCCTGGCTCGGTTATACAGTCCCAATATCTGATGCACAGAGAGGGATGCCTCTTATCTCGGTGTCTGGCCGTGTTCTTAGATACACAGTGCTGGTTTGTGTCTGTCCTTGTTATGTAACCTCTGCACAATGTAAGGATTATGAGTATTGGGTCACCTCAGGGTCTCACTGCCCCTGTGCTGGAATGGCCAGCTTGCCATTGTCTGCCCAGAGCTCTTACATCTTGCTCGTTTCTGAGTCTTCAGATGAGGGCCTCGGGAAAGCCATTACTGATTTGATCTCGCAACAGGATTTCTTTCACATAAGCTTTTTATCTTCAACTTATCCTATTACATGTTTTAATACAAAACAATGAGTCCCTGTAATCCATGAAAATCCTCCTTGAAAGAAAACTAGTGAATCTAGTTTGAAATGCAGCTGACATAAAAAAGAAATCTCTGTGGACTGACACTGTGGGTTTTTGGCGTTTTTTTTTTCCACAGGAAATTGTGAGCACGCTGCCATTCGTCAAGCTTTCCTTAGATGACTTTCCGGACAACAAAGACATTCACAGTGACCTGCATGCCTACGTCCAGCACAGGGTCCACAGCAGCCAGGACATCCTCAGCAACATCTCCCTGAACGGCAAGGCCGACGCCGCCCTTATTGGGAAAGTGAGCAGCCACCTGGTGCTGCGGAGCCTCGGCTCCTACCTGTACCTCAAACTCACCTTGGACCTCTTCCAGAGGGGACATTTGGTCATCAAAAGTGCCAGCTACAAGGTGGTCCCCGTGTCTCTGTCTGAGCTCTATCTGCTGCAGTGCAACATGAAGTTCATGACCCAGTCCGCCTTCGAGAGAGCACTTCCGATTCTAAACGTGGCCCTCGCATCCCTCCACCCCATGACGGATGAGCAGATCTTTCAGGCCATTAACGCGGGCCACGTACAAGGGGAGCAGGGATGGGAGGACTTCCAGCAGAGGATGGATGCTCTCTCCTGCTTCCTCATTAAGAGGCGAGACAAAACCCGCATGTTCTGCCACCCGTCCTTCCGGGAGTGGCTCGTTTGGAGAGCAGATGGTGAAAACACGGCCTTCCTATGCGAGCCCAGGTATGGCAGGCCGCTTCCTGCCTGCTGTTTGCAGGGAGTCTAATGTGCGATTGGAGAAGGGGTTGCAAACACAATTCACCCTTTTTTCCCCTCCTCTCCAGTTCACCCTTCTCAATGGAAAGGCAACACATGATGAACAATGCAGGAGGGCCGTGGAAAACCTTGCTGCTAAACAAAAACTTCCATCCTTTAATTGCTAGAAATTTGTATGCGAGTACATCCAGTGAGAGAGAAGCTGAGCAATGCCTGGTGACCTTTCTTCGCTGTCCTTTCTCTTCTAGACCTTAGTCCCCTTTATGGGAGTCACAGTGTGGTACATGCTCCAGGGAACAGTGGGCTTCTCCAGAAGCCACTCTCAGCTCAGCTTCCTCACCTTGAGTCTGTGCACTGTCTTGGACCCCTAGCATCACTGCTGCCCCTCTTGGGCATATAGCATCTTGTCCCAGGGATCAGATATGCCTGCAGGCCCCAAATGGAGCACAGTGATCACAGCTGGTTGTGATTATTTGCATTTGTGCTTCAGTGCAGTGTAACAGGCTTGGGGTCAGCAGGATTCAGATTCAGACCTCAGATGCCCCATTTATGAGGTGGTCCTGCGGCAGCTGCATCTAGGGAGTGGAAGGTTCCACTGAGGAGTCTCAGCAGGGTGGGGCCAAGACTCCGCTCTCTGCACTTCTCAGGGGAGGGAAGGTGGTAAGCCTGCCTCTCATGTGGCCTCATGCTAGTCAGAGTGAGAGGTCAGGGAATTTGAGGGTGCAGATGCTTTTGTTTCCTTATATAAGGGTGGGTTCTTGTCTACTACTTCTGCCTGGCCCTGGCCTTGGCATCACTGTTGTCTTGAATGGTTTCTGCTGTCTGTGAGTCATAATTGCCCCCGACTCGGTACCAGGTCCAGCAAGCTGCTAAACTGTTCCCTATGAGCTGCACTGGCCAGGTGACCAGATGCTGGGGTCCAGGAATGAAGAGGTGAAATAAGCATTTGTAAGCTGCACCACCTTCTTCCCCATGAGTACTGATTTGACATTGACCAGATGGGAGTCTGGCTGTTTCATGTTGGGGGTACTGTTGTTTTCTGAGGTAACACCAGGCTAAAAATGTGTTCTTTTGAGTCTGCTTTGAGGCAACAAACTGTAACTCCCAGGTTATTTAGCGAGACTGTAAATAACAAGGTGATATGTGTACCATATATTTGACATACTTAGCCAAGTTGGATCATTTTCTAGGAAGATAGGCTACAGTCGAGTTTGTAGAAACATAAAAACAAGTTGAGAAACTTCAACAGGGGATGTAGATTTGTCACTAGGGTTTGAAGCAGAGGAAGTTGAACTGTAGTCACTGTAAAGCCTCGCTCTGCTTTGGGTGGTGGGCAGCACTGAGGTAATGCAGCCTGGAGCAGAGCTCACTGTGCAGTGACTAGCAGACGTGTACCTGAAATGTTGGGCTCCTGAGTGCTGATGTGTTCCAAGAAGCATGTGTGGGGAATTACCCAGGGTAGGACCAGGACTGGACCAGGACAAGAGAGACATCCAGGGTGCGAAGTATAAGGAGTTCCTATTTGGTATTGTGCACATCAGCATCTACCCAAGACCCCTTTAGTCCTGGAATTTCATTCAGCAGACAAGGCTGGTGAAAGGACACTACTGGATGCATTTCAGCAGAAGTCTCTGCGGGCCCACCACATGCAGGGTACTGTGGCAGATTCAGAGAGTCCTGGGATAAGGGCCCAGCTCTCAAGGGCTTCCCACACAAGGGGGCAAGTGAGGGAGGAAGTGACCATGTGGGAAGAAAGCACTGCACACGTGGACTTTAAAAGGGAGGCTTCCAGCTAGGGAAGACCGTTTTTGGAAAGTGTTTCACATACATGAGGACATTTGGGCTGGGCCTTGAAAGATGGGTAGCATTTCTCTTCCCACCCTAATTAGTTGTAATTTTGCCCTAATTAGGGAGAAGCAGCAAAAAGAACCCAATACCCAGAGTCAATGACCTCTCACTTTTTATTTCTGTCTCTTTCCATGCATTTTAAACATTCTCCAAATCATCTTTTCTATATTAAAATCCCTATCCTGCATTTTTTTTTTTTTTTTTTTTTTTTTTGCTTACACATCATGGATAGCTTAGCAAGCAGTTTGGAAATCTTAGCAAAGTATCATTTTTCATGGGTGTGCAAACCTCCTAGTAGGCGAATAATGATGTACTTTATTTACCCTTACTGTGGGGCCTTGCAGTTGTTTCTGGGTTATTTATAAATAAAGCAACCTATTGTGCATGTCTTGGTGCTTTTCAGGAAAGGAATAGAATTTTCTTCTTTGTTTTCATTATTCCTTATGTTAGAATTACAGGAGCAGAATTAAAAAGATGAGTAAGTTGCTTAAAGTCTTCATGCACATCACCTAGACTGAAACATAATTCATATTTTGCAATATTTACTACATCTGTCGTCTTTTGCCGATAACAAGTTGTAGATACCACGACATTTTATCAAGTAACTGATTATGTACCTCAAAAAGACATTTTCACACTTAACCACAACACCATTGCCACACCTAAAATGTTAAGACTAATTTATCAGTATTATCACACATTTAGCTGTGACCAAATTTCTTTACTTCCTTTATATTTTTCTAGTATGTTTGAATCAGGATCCAGATAAGATCATGAAAATGTGTTTTACAGTGCCTCTTTTAATCTATAGATTTGCTTCTCCTTCTGTTTCTGCTTTGTCCTTGCATTTTATTTGTTTAAAAAGAACAACTGAGTAATTTGTCCTGTATGGTTTCCCATAATCTGAATTTTGCTGATTGCATTCTCATGGTATTTACTGTGTTTATCACCTCTATTTCCTGAAATTGGTCAGATTTTGTCTTAAAATATTTTTTGCAAGGATACTTAATAGATAGTATGTCTGCTTCCATCAGGAGGCACACAATGTCTTAATGTCTCTCGGAGGCCTGATGATTATTTCCCGGATCCATCAGTTCATTAGGGTTGCATCAGGAGTTTTAAAATCTTGAGCAACCTCCTATCTGCTGTCATGTCATGGACTTGAGGAATGAACAGATAGGATTTTAGTAGCTGGAAAAGAGGCTATTGCAGACAGAAGGAGCTGTCCCAAGTCATCATGTCAAATGGCAGGTTGTGTTTTGGCAACAACAAACCTAGTTTGGCTGGAGCTTTTGTCATGGGATAGAAGACTTAACAGAAGGATGTGCTAGGGAGAATAGACTTTAATCAGTCATCTCTGGAGAGCCCTCAATTGAGCAGGGCAAAAGTGCAGACTACCTACATTGGCAGGAGTGTGGAGGTTTGGACCATGAGAACCTGTGTGACAGCAGCAGGGACTTGGTGGACCTGGCTTTGGGATGCAGAGGGGTAGAGACTGGCTCTGCTAACATGAGATGGGTGGGCACAGCTTGGCCTTATAAGCAAAGTCAAGGAGAAGGGGGAGCTGTAGAGGACATCAGGGTGTTAAGCCACAGAAGCTAGGAGTGGCACTGTTCTTAGGAAGGGTAAGAAAAGCAGGAGGTGTGGAGCACGTGTTGCAGGACATGAGATGCCTTTTGCTTATAGCAGCTTGAGCTGGTGGGGTTGGCAGAACTGCCTGTTCAAGTGGGAGGGAAGTCTGATGGTGGGGAAGTTGGAGGTGAAGATGTGGCATCATTCATGGAGAAGTGGTGGAGGGGTCTGATGAGGGAGTGTAGTTAGCAGAAAGGGAGCTCTGACTTCTGGGGTATGGAGCAGAATTCCAGGAAGGAGGTTGGGGTGCAAGAGCTGCTGAGAGGTGAAGGAAGATGATAACTAAGAGGGAGTTTGGCTTCCCAGTGGAGGAGGAAGGTCCCACATTCTTAGAGATTCCTTCCATCCAGCTGTGAGGGATGGAAGAGGAGAGCACCAAAATTCTGGGATAAGAAGTGTAAGGGTGGAGAGGTTTGGGTTTGTTTGTGGGGAAAGGGTGGTTTTTTTTGTTGTTGTTTTAACACAGGAGTTGGAGGTGTTGTTGGAAAGGTGTGGGATAATGTGGGGAAACCTAACGGAAATGCAAGGGGATAGGGGCGGGGAGCACAGGCAACTTGTCTCCTCTGTATTCCCATTGAGGTGATTCATGGCACCATTCTGATGAATGTTGTTTATAGTCCTCTGGTAGCTGAGAGCTCCTCCAGGGAAGCACCTCACATTGTTCCCTGTGGAATCCTCCATATCAAGCATGGTGCTAGTTACAAGGTGGATGTTAATGAGTGAATGAATGAGAAATCATGGTGCACTGATAAAGTGCATAGGTGCTTGCATTAGGTAGACTGCAGTTCAAATCTCTTCTCAGTTCACCAGCTATTTGATCTTTTGGGCAAATCATTTGACCTGTCCAGGCCTCTGTTTCCTCATGTAAACAAACTGTTTAGTGGTTTGCGGGATTGTATGGTTTAGTGAAACAATTAGCTAAGTTTCTGCATCTGGTATATAATGAACAAAATTATAAGTGCAGGTAGCCTTAGAAAGCACTGCAGGATCTAGGAGGAAGGGAAGAAAAGTAAATGGGATATAGAGGAATGGAACACAGCTATCTAGTGATTACATGAATTGTCTCCTTAGGCAGGAGGCCACGTGCTTAGCTGAGATCACTAGAAGCCACTGAAGGATGCATGATCATTTCCCCATTAGGGGTGTAGCCATGGTACTTAGCCTAGTATGTCTTTGTGGTGGACACAGTTGGTGTGGCCATTGAGTTCAGCAGACTGGGAGACTAAGGATGGCTTAGGCTATGGCTGGGAGATGTGAGCCAGGTTGAACCCTGGGACCTGCCCATGGCTAGGGACTAGGGAACTAGGGAGGATATAGAGCCTGGACCACTGGTAGGTGGGAGGGAGCAGGAAGGGTGGGAACATGGGAGAATCTCATCTGAGAGGGAAAAACCCAAGCTTGAGGTGTGGCAGGTGGAATGTGTGCAAAGAAGTACAGACTGTGTGCTTGTGGAAGAGCTCTAATCCCTTACGAGATGTTGGACAAGGCACTCAGTGTCAGCATGTTTTTAAGTCATGCCTTCCCCTGAAGTATAAAAAGCAATCTCTTGGTCTCTACTTGCCTTCATTTTTTTCATCTCTAACATAGTTTATAACCTATTTGAAAAACAGGCAGGCAGTTGGATAGCTAAACACTATTTAAATGATGCATGATTTTACTCATCTAGATTAGTAATTCCCAGAAAACATTGGGGAGAATGCATTTTTTTCCCATAATGCTTCCTTTTCTCCACCATTACCTGCTTTCCCTCCAGAACAAAACAAAACAAAACAAAACAAAACAAAACAAAACAAAACAAAA
>NW_024412395.1:41061013-41105103 GCF_014898765.1 Herpailurus yagouaroundi
AACAAAACAAAACAAAACAAAACAAAACAAAACAAAACAAAACAAAACAAAAAATCCAGCACCTCAGAGTTGTCAGATTGATAGAAATGAAAATAATTCATGTTATACAGAAGTCATTGCTGTTGGAATAAGCAGCCCCTAACATCTTTCCCAAACAAATTGGCTCAGACAGAGGCATGGATCCCACAGGAGACGGAATGAGTCTTGCAGATGTGGAGAGGGTGATGGGTAGGATGGCTTCTTCATGAAAGGGTTAGTGAGGGGTTAATTGGTGGTGTCAGCTGAATGTCCACCATGTGCCCAGACACAGCAAGTCTGCTTGTACATCTTAGTTTTCTCCACCCAGTAACGAACTGTGTTCCATCCAAGCCTAGAATTCTAGGTATTTCTGAGTATGTGCTGTTGCTTTGCATGGCTTGGTTTTTGTTTTGTTCTCTTTGTCAGGTCTTATCCTTTGGCCAGGTCTACTCCCAGTGGTGATTACACTGAGGGGGGGAGACCTGAATGCCAGGTCCAGTGATGGTTCTGCTCCACCTGTCCCTCTGTTCATCCATCCATACAAGAAATACATATTTGAGTGGTTGCTAAGGGCTAGGCATTTGCTAGGTATTATGCCTATTGATGTGCCATAGGCAAGACCCTTAATCCCATGGAATTGACATTTTTGTGACAGACCTAAATAAATAAACAAGGTGAAGAATGATGGATGAGGGACAGAGAGTGGATGGTTCCAAAGGTAAAGACCTGCCTTGTCCTAGAGCTTCTTTCTGGGTCACTCCACAGAGATAGGGGAATCCAGAGAAAGCCCTAAAATGACTTGAAGAATAAATAGCATTGGCCGTTTTTGTAAAGAGGCAACTTTTGACCCATTTTGTTTGGCGATGCTGAAGCACCAGGAGAATAGTCCAGAGTCGTGTGGAGATGTTCACACCTGAGAGCCTACAGTTCATGGAATGGAGTCTTTTGTTCCTAAGCTTTGTGTTTCTTGTTCCAGGAATGGGCACGCTCTCCTGGCATTCATGTTCTCTCGACAAGAGGGCAAGCTGAATCGCCAGCAAACCATGGAGCTTGGCCATCACATCCTGAAGGCACACATTTTCAAGGTGAGACGCGCCACCTTGAAGAATTTTGTTGTCATTTTGAGTGTTTGGTTTTGGAGATTTTCAACAGCTTTATCAACCCTCTCAGAGCCTTCCATGAGCCCCATTTTTTCCCCCTTAACATCTATTTTAAAAAGTTCCTCTTCACCTAAAGTTTCCATTTCTTTTGTTCCCTTTTGTTTCTCGGTTATTTAGTTGCTGAAGAACATGAGCTACGTGACCTGTGTAGTTTCATACAGCCTGGATTTTCTGATCGCGGTCTTATTTTTCATGGTCTAGTTTAACATGGTTCTCTTTCCTCTGGATTTCCTGTCATTTGCTAGTTGTTTGTTTTGAAGTTTCTTTCTTTTGAGAGAGAGAGAGAGAGAGTGAGAGTGAGTGCAGGTTGGGGAGGGGCAGAGAGAGAGGGAGAGAGAGAATCCCAAGCAGGCTCTGTGAACCTCGAGATCATGACCTGAGCTGAAATCAAGAGTTGATGCTTAACCACCTGAGCCACCCAGGCGCCCCATGTCATTTGCTAGTTGTATGTAGAGGCTTAATCAGGTTTGGGTTTGGTTGTTGCTTGTTTTTGTTTTGTTTTTGCAGGGTGTCACAATTACTTTAGAGTTATACTTAGAGTTTAAACTCTTTATATGTCTGTAGGGTTTTTCTTCCATCAGGAGGTAAGGAATTCATGTTAGCTTCTCTTAGTGGGGTATTATTAGCTACTGATGTTTGCCTGGACTCTACATTAAGGGTTACAGGATGGTGATATTCCAAATTTTATTCTTCCTTTGACTGGAGAACTTCTTTTTTTTTTTTAATTTTTTTTTAACGTTTTATTTATTTTTGAGACAGGGAGAGACAGAGCATGAACAGGGGAGGGTCAGAGAGAGGGAGACACAGAATCCGAAACAGGCTCCAGGCTCTGAGCTGTCAGCACAGAGCCCGACGTGGGGCTCGAACTCACGGACCGTGAGATCATGACCTGAGCCGAAGTCGGCTGCTTAACTGACTGAACCACCCAGGCGCCCCTGGAGAACTTGTATAAGAAGAAACTTGGTCTTCATTGCCATGTCTTTCCTCAGGCATCGTGTATGTAGCAAGGGTGGGCTAGTTCCTTGATTCTTGATTTTAGGATGGGAAGGACGGCTTACATGTCCAGCATTCTCTGTGCCTCGGCATTTCCCTGAGTTAGTGCAGGTCTGCACCCTCCCAGGCCTACCCCTTTCAGCCTGACGCAGCTGGGAAAGGAGAGGATGAGGCCCACTTGTCTCTGATTGCTTCCAGGGCCTCAGTAAGAAGACAGGAATCTCCTCAAGCCACCTCCAAGCCCTGTGGATCGGGTACAGCACCGAGGGCCTCTCTGCCGCCCTGGCCTCTCTCAGGAATCTCTACACCCCCAATGTGAAGGTGAGCGACCCTGTGTCTGGAAAGCTGGGGCCCCAGCCCCCACCACCTTTCCTCCAGCAGCCCTGCTGTCCCCTGTACCATGTGGCAGCCACAGGAGCTGGTGGAGCCTCTAATGATGCTTTTCCCCCCGATATAAATCGCACAGGCTTGAATGCCCTATTACTGGTTTTCTTGTAGAAGTTTAGCTTTTTCCTGGGCAGGGAAACGTGGGCTGCCATGTGAGCACGTGGGGACTGTCTAAGAGAGGATGTGATAAGGAAGCAATTCATAAAGGAAACCAAAGGTCAAAGGGAGATTTCTAGGGAAAATTGATTTTTAAACTGTCCTGGGTCTTTAATCTGGACTATCTCTTTATGGTTCATAGGAAATTAAGCATTGATGAGTGACAACAAAGCGATGGTTGCACAGAGAAAATGTGTTACCTAAAGGTTGCGTGTGTGTGTGCATTTATGACTGTGGAAAGTGTAGGGGGGTCGACCTGCTACTGGGCTGGGAGCTTCTTCCCTCCTGATCAGTGGCTGTCATGTCACAGTGCACTGCTGTGCTTTTTAGAGTCAATTTTCCTTCCTCCTTTAAGCAAGTCTGAGAATCTAAAACACATGAAGGCCCAAGTGTCTTTTAAGGCAACACAGGAGGGTTAATTCCCACAAAGATTGTGGGAATTACTGGTTTATGTTCCAGCAGCATACAACCATCCTGTCCAATGCAATGTAGTAAAAAGATCACAAGTGTCTTCCACTCGATATGTCAGCTGGACTCCAGGCCTTTCAGCCGCAGGCCCTGACGTGCCCTGCTGCATACAGAACCTCTGAGGCAGTTTCCCAAGGAGCCAGGTCCTCCCCTTCCAACACCTCCATGAACACAATCATACCTGTTGCCTGCTCAGCAGCATCAAGGGTGAGTATAAGCAAGTGGTCATACAGGGAAGGACTTTCGAAGCCCTGGAGGTTTCTGGGCATCTCTCTTCCCTATTCCTCACTTCAGTTCATCAGACCCACCTGGAAAGAGTGCCCTTGGGGGACTCCTGCACCTTTTCTCCCCCACTGTGTGCACACCCCATCCTCAGCACCTGCCATTCAGCTGTGTGTCTGGGAGTGTGGACCTTGCAGAGCGCTTCCTTGGTAGACATAGTTCTGCTTCCTTTCTCTCTCCTCTGGCTTCCTGGTAGAGAGGGTAGAATGAGCACACAGAGGAGCCCCTATGTCATAAAGGATATGGGAGTCCCCCGACTCTGGAGCAGGTCCCCTAGAGCCCTGGTGCTCCATGCAGGACCTCGGTGCTGGTTGGAGAAAGGCCACTGCTCCCCCATGGATGCAGACGGGGTTTTTGCAAGGATAAAAGCACAGCCTTCTGCGGGCAGACTCAGCCCACTGTTAGGGTCCTAGGCTTAATGGATTTCAGCCTGACTCCCTTCTTGACGGGGCACCTCGCAGCAAAGCAGCAGTGGAGAGCCACTCCTAAGAACCCTGTGCTTTGTCCCACTCCCCAGTTTCCAGACTTTTCGGTGTGAGTGCTGTGTCCAGGCTGAACCCACATGCATGTTTTACAGAGAAGCTGGTTTTAGTAGTTAAGGAGAACTTCTCCTACTGATCACAGGGATGATCATAGTGGAAGTCATATTAAGAGTTTTTGTTTTACTTAGATTTTATAGAAATGAGAGTTGAGGTTACTACAATAACACGGTTTCATCTTTCCTCTCAGCTAAAAGTGTATCTTTTGAATTCTCCACAATTAATAAAATTCTATAATGATGAGGAAGAAAGAAATAAAAATGCAGCAATATCTGTTTTCACTAGTGCATTATGGGCCCAGAAGTTCCTCTTTTAAAGTGGAGGAAAGTAAATGGAAAGCGTTATACCCTGTCAAATACAGCGTTTTTAAATACAAGTGTTTTTAAGACAGTAAATTAAAAGGTACAGCATAAGAATGTAATGAGCTTGACCCTCCTGAGATCATAGACTTTACTTTTAACATACTTTCAATTCTAAGAGTTATTTGTCTTTACTTTGTTTTATAGAACCTCAGTGTCATCTGCTTCTACACTGTGCTCAAAATTCTATAACTTGGTTATAGAATTTTAAGGCGTTCCATTATCCTTCTGTTTCTTTTATCTTTCAAGAAAAAAAAAAGGTTTTCACAGAATCTTGAACAAATTACAGTAATTTAAAATTATGCATGCAATTAGGGAACTTTTTTTAGAGAGTATTAAATGTTGTCATACAGGAATGAATGTCATTTTGAGCAATTGCAGTTTGCCACTTTGGTAAATTAAAGTGACTTGCTCCAGAATGATGACTTTGGTAGATGAATTTTAATTTTACTGGCGCGCCAGTGATTTGTAACACTGTCGTCTCCCCTCACCAGGCCAGGGTCATGCCGGCCCACTAGGGTCTTTGCTGCCAGTGCCTCTAGGCTCCCACCCAGCGGGTTGTTTTGTTCACACTGTACCATCGGAGTGCATGCCGGCCGTGGGCGTCCTTCCCAAGGCTGTGGACTCAGGAGAATTTTTCTCTCAGCCAAAGGCAGGGAGGGGAGAAGACAGGAACTAGGCGTGGACTTTGGCCTGACTTCCCTTGGTGGAAAGGATCCGGTCATATTCTACATGATAGGCGATACACATTTGAAACGGTTGTGTTGCTATGAACCTCCATTATGCTTGGAAAACTGAGACTCCAGTGTCGCTTCTGTTCTCGTGATTACATTGCTTTGCCTGGCTCCCTGGACCCCCTTTTTAAAATTTTCTTGCATTCATTAAACCCAGAAGTTTATAGATAACTTTGCCATTTCCAAATGTTATCCAGAGAGAGCTTATGCGGTGGTGATAATCAGGAAATTTCCATGTGGTTAGGAATAAATGTACGGGATGAACCATTAACCCCTTCCTTGAAGGCAGAGCAATGTTAGCTAGAGCTGCTGCAGCCGCTGGGCTGTGACAGTAATTAGCTTTGTGCCCAGAGCTAATCTGTGCTTTATCCCTCTGAGCTTCTGTTTTCTCACCTGCCAAATGGAGGTCACAAAAGAGCCTGTCTCCTAGAGTGATCAGAAACCTCATTGAGATGTTAACACTTTTGGAAAAACACTTGGCATCTTCTGCATGGTATTAAAAAACAAAATTCAGCAGAGTAAGTTTGAAGATCTAATTGGCTTTATTAAGGGATTCATGAATTGGGCACCATCCCCCCTAGCAAGTAGAGGGGCACCCTCAGGAGTTGTACAAAATGGAAGGGTTTTTTTTTTGTTTGTTTTTTTTAAGCTTATTATTTTGAGGGGATGGGGAGGGGCAGAGAGAGAGAGAGAATCCCAGACATGCTCCACATTGCCAGCGCAGAGCCCCACACAGGGCTGGCTCGAACTCCGGAACCGTGAGATCATGACCTGAGCCGAAATCAAGAGTGGGATGCTTAACTGACTGAGCCACCAAGGCACCCCAAAAATGGAAGCTCTTTATAGGAAGGAGGGTGGGGCAAGAAAGTTATAAGCAGAAGTAAGGAAAGGATTATTCCAGACAAGATCACCCTCCCTGAGGGGAAAGGACAGAGGGTCTTACTATGCACATTCTCTTTTGGTGGGTAGAGAAGGGCCCTGTGACAAATTACCTCTTTGGTGCTGACCAGAAAATTCCCTATTGACAAAGACTTATTTTTGGAAGAGGTTGCAACTGCAGTCAGGTTAGGTATTAAAAGCCCCAGTTTGGTGACCGGGCCTGGCCCAAGTAACACCATTTTGGGCTTGTGGTTTTCTTTTTCACAACGGTCAAGGGAGTTGTTCTTACTAGGTTTTACCTACTTTCAGGGAGCTGGGACTTTGCTGTAGGTACCTGAGAACTTCTGGATGTGCCGTTTGGTGGCTGTTAACAGGAGCTGCCTATGTCTCCCCTCAAATAAGTGGGAGATCTCCCTGCTGCTCTGTGCTAGTGATAGCAGGGGAGGGGAAGGTGGTAGGGAGACCTGGGTTGCCAGACACCGGGGCAGAGCTCCCTACTGTGCTTGTCAGGGGCCTGGGGTCTTGTCCCATCTGAAGATTTTACAAAAGATGACTGTGACCATGGCAATATTTATTTAGCACTTACGAGATGCTGAGGGCTGTGCTAAGTGTTGTATGTATGTGTGTGGCATGTTCATTTTTAATCTTCACAACAGCTCAGTGAAGTGAAACTGTTATCTCCATTTTTCAGATGAGGGAACTGAGGCCGAGGGCAGTTGGAGCATGCCCCAAATCACACAGCTGGAGGGTCCCTGGCTCCGAGCAAGCCCATGCTTTGTAGCTGCATTTATCACCTGATGTGTTTACAGCCCTGGCTGCCAACGGCAGTCACTTGGGAGCTCTTGGTACCATGGCCAAGTCAGAATCTCCAAGGGTGGGGCTCCAGCACTGGAAACTTTCAAGCTCCCAGGTGGTTTCAGTGTGCAGCAGGGTTAAGAACTGTGGGCTGGGGGAAGAGCCACAAACCGATTGGGGGTTAAGTGGTAAAAATACCAGGAGCATTACACCGACAAAGGAAATGTTTTTTTCCAAGAAGCAGACGAAGTATTAATTAACGACAGACATCTTTAGGAAAGTTCTGCCTCTAAGCACATACCTTCCAGGTAAAGTCTTGTAAGGTGGTCGGCAAGGAAGTACTAAAAGCGCACCTTCCAACGTTGTTAACCAAGAGTACCTATTGGGTAGCATGGGATGGCATTCCGCTGGGTTTTCTTAGGAGGTACCTGAAGCACAGAGAGACTGAGTAATTTTCTGAAAATCACACAGCAAGTTTAGTGGTTGGTGGATGTGGTAATCAGTAGAAAAAACAGATTGTTTTCTGGGAGTCTTGTGCTGCTGACAATCCCAGAGGCACAGGAACATTTTAACGTGTTCTACTTTTTCTTGTAGGAACGTGTCCTGTAAAAAAAAGAGTATTTGCATTTACTTTTGTCTTTGTTAGCTCACTGTTAATTATTTAATCCCGTGATTATTTCATTGCCATAAAAAATGAATTTTCTATTTTTATTTGAACAGTGATTTTTCAAAGTGTGGTCCGCTGACCAACAGTATCCGTATCATCAGGGAACTATTAAAAAGCAGTCTCAGGCCTCACTCCAGACCCGCTGAATCAGAAATCTGAAAGTGGAGCCGGAGAATGTGCATTTTAAGGTTTTTTTTCAGGGTGTTTAAAATTTTTAATTTTGGTTTAAAAAAAAAAACATAAAATTGACCATCTTAACTATTTTAAAAAATTTCTTAACATTTATTTATTTATTTTTGAGAGAGAGTGCGAGTAGGGGAGGGGCAAAGAGACAGAGACACAGAATCTGAAGCAGGCTCCAGGCTCTAAGCTGTCAGCACAGAGCCCAATGCGCGGGGGCTCGAACTCACGGACCATGAGATCGTGACCTGAGCCAAAGTCGGATGCTTAACTGACTAAGCCAACCAGCCACCTATCATCTTAACTATTTTTTTTTTTTAATTTTTTTTTTCAACGTTTATTTATTTTTGGGACAGAGAGAGACAGAGCATGAACGGGGGAGGGGCAGAGAGAGAGGGAGACACAGAATCGGAAACAGGCTCCAGGCTCTGAGCCATCAGCCCAGAGCCTGACGCGGGGCTCGAACTCACGGACCGTGAGATCGTGACCTGGCTGAAGTCGGACGCTTAACCGACTGCGCCACCCAGGCGCCCCCATCTTACCTGTTTTTAAGTGCGGAATTCAGTAGCATTAAATATATTCACATTATTGTGCAATAGCTCTCCAGAACTTTTTCCTCTCATAAAACTAAAACACTACCCTCGTTAAAGAAAACTTTTCACCTCCCCTCATCCTCTGGTACCACGATTCCACTTGTCTCTCTGAATTTCACTTCTCTATGTACCTCATGTAAGGGGTATCATACATTTGTCCTTTTGTGACTGGCTTTTTTAATTTAGCTTAATGTCCTCAAGGCTCATCCATGTTGCAGCATGTGACAGGATTTCCTCCCTTTTAAAGGCTGGATAATACTCCATTGTATATGTGCATACCGCTTCTGCTTCTCTATTCATGGGTTGAGAGACATTTTAGTTTGTTTCCATCTTTTGGGTATTGTGAATAGTGCTGCAGTGAACATGGGGGTGCAGGTGTCTCTTCGAGATCCTGATTTCATTTCCATTGGATATATTCCCAGAAATGGGATTGCTAGATCTTAAAGAACCTCCACACTGTTTTCCAAGCAGCTGCCCTTTTAGTTTTCCACTATGAAGAATGTGCATTTTCAGTGCATTCGCAGATAGTACTGTTGCACACTCTAGTTTTGGAACTCCTGGATTAGAATGAGGATACTGCCCATCTCCACAAATGCTGTTGTGACTGACGTTTATGTGAGAATTCATCTTGTTGGGGGATATTATTCAACAGGTCAGCCGTCTCCTGATTTTGGGAGGGGCCAACGTGAACTACAGAACAGAAGTGTTAAATAATGCCCCAATCCTGTGCGTCCAGTCTCACCTTGGCCATGAGGAAGTGGTCACTCTGCTCCTGGAATTTGGCGCCTGCCTGGAGGGAATGTCAGAGAATGGCATGACCGCCCTCTGCTATGCTGCAGCTGCTGGCCATATGAAGCTGGTCTGTCTGCTGGCCAAGAAGGGGGCGAGGGTAAGCTGGTAGCATTCCCCAGTGGGGAGAGGGGGAGGATGTCTTCATAGCCTTGTTAGAATTGTCATCAGCTGGGCCAGCCTCCCTTTTGTCTCTGCTTTGTCGAATTGCAACTAATAGAAATCGCCACCTAAACAGAAAGAGTGAGCTGCCTGCTTCGGTCAGGGCGTGATGGTGCCTGATGTTGGTGGTCAGGTGTGCGGCCTTGGAGAGGAGGCGTCATGTGTTTTGCTCATAAGCTCTTAACTCTCCTTAATACTACCCATGGGGAGGCAGGACACCAAGGAGACCCTAGGCCAACAGCAGCGTGAGTAGAGGTCATCCTTTCAAAAGCCTGGAAATGGTGACCTAGAACTCCATCAATCACAGATTTTAACAGAGCACTAGATTGGTTTAAAAGATTTTAGGAGGGTTTTTTGCCTCTTTTCTGCCTATCCTATTTCATTTCATGTCTTTTTTTTTTTTTTTTTTTAACAATAAAATGAGTTCCATGGGTCTTAGAAGCCATGTACTTGAGCATATGGCTGCAGGAGCTGGACAGCCCACAATCCTCATTTCTCCACCTGCCAGCTAGGATGCTGGGCACACTGTCCAGTCTGTGTGCCTCAGGCTTCTCATCTGTAAAATAATTATGGCAACAGTATCTACCACAGGTCTGTTGTCTGAGCATTAAATAAATGTAACTATATTATTAAACAAGTTACTCTAGGACCATTAATGTTGAGAGATTAAATGAGAACAGTGCCAAGCTCACAGTAAACTCTCTTTAGGTTTGCTATAAGCATTTCTTTGGGAGAGAGGGGATGTGCTTTTGAATAAAAATAGAAATAAATCGCTGGTATTTGTCTTTATAGTTAATTAGGATATTTAAGTTTCAACAGGAAGACATTAATTAGGTTTATAGAAACTATGAGAGCCTTTTAATTTTTCCCTCAAAAATACAATATTTGGGGTAAAGGGACTTCAGCTCATGGAAGAAGGGGAATGTTGCAATTAAGCCTTCCTGGCGGGTACATTAGTGCACATCTCCATGCCTTCATTTCTACATCTAAATGGTGGCTTAGCTTTCTGTGGAGGCTAGCAGGCCCCCTCCCACCACCGCTAAAAGCTCTGTAGGAGGAGGCTGGGTGTCATGCAGGTGTCTCCTGCAAAGCTTCTGGGTGAGGGTGCAGAGCATCACCAGAATTTGCAAGTGAGGTGAGGGTGGGCCCCGAGTTCCTCTTCCAGTCCAGTATTCCTGGGGTTAGACAGGGAATGACTCATTGTTGCTGCTTGGACCTTTAGAGGTAAGCAGCCCTTAGACACTAACTTTGTGGCCAGCTGGCCTTCCTGGCTTTGAGGCCCCACTTTACATGCTGACATGTCCTAGGTCACCTGACTGTGCATGGCCTCCTTCCCCAGTTAGAAGGCCTTCAGAGTCCCTTCCTGCCCTTTCTTGGTTATAGCTAGATTTTCCAGATCCCTGCCTTTTGCTGGCTCCCCTATTTCAATGACTAAAGAACTGCTTTATTCTCCCCAAATCCTAGCTTGTCACAGCAGATTTAGAGTGTTCTACTCACCAGCAGCGTTGGGAAGCACAGAGCTTTGGCTGAGGCTTTGGTCTGTGTCCCCACACATGTTTCCCGGAGAACTTGGAGCTTTAAGTCCTTTGCTAAAGAGACAGGAATTGAGGGTGCCTTGTGTTTGCTGGATCTACAAAGGGTTCCCTTGGCCTTAGGGCCGATTCACTACAAGGAAGTAATTCAGATGGATATTTGGTGCCCTAGAGAAAGTTGCATTGGAATGTGAACACCCCACCCCCACCCCCACCAAGCATCTGCAGTGATACTGGGTTTGCGCACTTCATTTGGGATGTGATACTAAACCATAACCTTCTCTTGCCCTCCAGGTGGACCACTTGGATAAGAAAGGCCAGTGCGCACTGGTGCACAGCGCACTGAGGGGCCATGGTGACATTCTCCGGTACCTGCTGACCTGTGAGTGGTCGGCAGGCCCTCCCCAGCCAGGTGCACTGAGGAAGAGCCAAGCCCTGCAGCAGGCGCTGACAGCAGCCGCCAGCATGGGCCACAGCTCGGTGAGTTGGCGCTGAGAGGACACTCTTGGGAAATTGGAAGCCACAGCCCAATATGGGTTGGGTGCTTTGTCTTTAAAAAAATTTTTTTTATGTTTATTTATTTTTGAGAGAGAGAGAGAGAGCGAGCGCACGCGCACACACACACACACGCTCGCGCACGCACGAGCGGGGGAGGGGCAGAGAGAGTCAGAGCCACAGAATCTGAAGCAGGCTCCAAGCTCTGAGCTGTCAGCACAGACCCCGACACGGGTCTCGAACTCATGAACCACGAGATCATGACCTGAGCCGAAGTCCCACGTTTAACCTGCTGAGCCACCCAGGTGCCCCTCAGGTGCTTTTTTTAGTTATCTTAGTTGCTAGCCCATGATGCACTTTAGGAATGAAAGAAAAGGAGGATTTCAAGAAATGAAGTTGGTTTGACCACGTGTCTAGGTCTTCTGTTGACATCCCACCCTTTGCGTGAGAGAATTCGGTGTCCAGGGTCTTGGTGCGCATGTGGACTTCTGCAGTTGGGGGCGGGGGGAGGGCGGGCTCTCTCTTGGCAGTATCCCAGTTTCTCCTCTGTTCCACGTTTCCCCTCCAGCTCAGCTGTCTTGCACTTTTTTCTCTTTGATTCATTCTTTTGTCCTTGTGATCTTTTAAAAATAATCATGTGGAATACTAATGCTAAAATTGTTCTTGAGTATTTGAAGGATTTTTAAAAATAGGACTTCAAAGTTCTGGTAGCATGTAAGAATGCTTGTCATTCACAGTTCCTGTGCTGAAGGAAAGCTTCTTGCAGTAGCTAAATAGAGCACATATTTTTGGTAGATGTCAGTATTTCTCAGTTTGAGGATTTTTTTTTAAGTTTCTTTTTTTTAAAGTTTATTTATTTTGAGAGAGAGCGAAAGAGGGAGGGGCACAGAGAGAGGGAGAGAAAGAATCCCAAGCAGTGCTGATAGCACAGAGCCCCACACCACGTTCTGTCTCATGAACCCGGATCTTCTGATCGGAGCTGACATCAAGAGACAGAAGCCTAACCGACTGAGCCACCCAGGCGTCCCCTTAGTTTGAGGATTTAATTGTAATCTCCTGACCCATGTGTCTGAGGATTTAATAACATTTTTACCCGTTCTCTTCCACCTGTTTCTTACTCTGTATTATCTTCAAGCAATTAGAGTTGCCAGTATTTGGTAAGATTGGAACCCACAATGATTTATAGTGAATTTGGGTACAGAGCCAGCTGGCTGACTTTTTGGCATTTAAAACACAAGGGCAGACACGGACGTATACACACACACACACGTGCATGTACACATACATACTGAAAGCTGGCTTAAATTTGGCATTTAAAACATTAAAAGTACACATATACAATATTTAAGCCAATACAATATACTGCAACAAGTTAATTACAGAAACATAAGAGAATGCAGCTGTCTTCTCTTAAGACAGGCATAAAAGAGATTTATAAAAATAGGAAACAATGCCAGCCAACCTCCCTATATGTTTTAGTTTTGGAAAAAATAGTAATTTCACTTAAAAAATACATATTTCATAACAGTATGTTAAATGTTACTGTGTAATAGGTTTATTGTTTCTTTAAAAAAGAACTATAAATGTGTTTTTTAAATACTCATATACAGAGAGCATGTTAAATACACAAATACGCAAATGGAGATGTTTTTCCTTTTTTAAAGTGCTCCCTAAATCTGCATGGGAACGCAAAGTGTGAAAAATCATCACAGGGAGGACAGTGAATGCCACATTCACATGTGACCTTTTTCTCAACTCCTGTTACACTCAACCTGTTTCAAAGCTGGCTGGGAGGAATGCTGTGCCAAAGCAGCCTCAGCAGGGCCAGTAACTGTCTCCTAGAAAAGGGCAGGGCTCATTCACCAGAAGCCTTGAAGGGTGTATGCATTTGCTAATGCTGTTATAACAAGTGACCACAAACTACAGTGGCTCAAACAACATTCATCTATTTTCTTACAGTTCTGGAGGCCAGAAGGCTAAAATTAACATGTCCAAAAGCCAGTGTTCCTTCTGGAAGCTCTATAGGAGAATGTTTCCTTGTTTTTTTAGAGCTTCTAGAAGCCTTGTATTCCTTAGCTCATGGCCCTTCCTCTATGTTCAGAGTGCGTCACCTTAAAATTTTTTTTTTAACATTTATTTATTTTCGAGAGAGACACACAGAGTGTGAGTGGAGGAGGGGCAGAGAGAGAGGGAGACACAGAATCTGAAGCAGGCTCCAGGCTCGGCTGTCAGTACAGAGTCCGGCGTGGGGCTCGAACCCACAAACTGTGAGATCATGACCTGAGCTGAAGTCAGACACTTAACCGAGTGAGCCACCTAGACGCCCCTCAAAGTGCGTCACTTTAACCTATGCTTCTGTCATTCCATCTCTTCCTCTGACCTTGATTCCTCTTGTCCCTCATTTGAAGACAGTTGTGATTATGTCAGGTGTATGAGATGAACACATGGGTGATTCAGGATAATCATCTCATTTCAAGATTCATAATCACACCTGCAGATTCCCTCTTGTCCTATAAGGTAACATTCACAGGTTTTGGGGATGACGATGTGATCATACTTGGGGCTATTATGCAGCTTACCCATAGGGTATGGATTGGGAGACTGGGAAATGGCTTCATTATGCTCTCCTGTTGCTGCTGTTGCACAGGGTGGATGCTGGCTCGGGGCTCACATAGTGTTCTTTCCCCATGAGCCAGCACTCCTGCCTCCATACTTGTGATCTCAAGCTCCTTTTGATGGGGAAGAAGGGAAAAGAACTAGGGAAAAGAAGAATGATGCTGTCAGTAGAAAAATCTTCTGGACAATACTATTTATTTTATTTTATTGAAAAGGTATATATTGCTTTGTTTTGTATCTTTGTGAAAAAACGGATTCACCATCTTCCTGCAATTTATGCAGAAACTGCACTTTGTATGATCTCCCGTGTCCTTTGTTGATTAGGCTGGCATATTTGGGTCATGTTGGAATTCATTAGAATTCTGAGTACCTAGTAATCCTGAACAATGTTGCTGAAATTCACTGAGGTTTTTTATTCTTCTCAAAGTGAAAATGTGAATAGCATATGAATTATGCTTGAAAACAGTTTTCATTATATTTTGTCTCCTTGTGTAGCATGAGATAATTATGGTTAAAAAACAACACACTTTCTCTTTTGATACATGGGATATAATAAGCACATATGGCTGTGAGAACTCATTAAATCACCTCGCCACTTCTGACAGGTGGTCCAGTGCTTGCTGGGACTGGAGAAGGAACATGAGGTAGACGTCAATGGCACCGACACGCTGTGGGGAGAAACAGGTAATTATGGTTCCACTGCTTGTAGTCTGGGCCAGCTTTCTTGATGTTTTAGCCCCCATTTTGGCCTAAGTTATCTTAAGAATTACTTGAGATACATGTTAGTCCTATTCTTATTTTATCACAAGGCATTTGAAGTTTAGAGCTTTTAAAACTTCCCAAATATGGTAAAACTTTTTTTGAAGCAAATCAGAATAGTTTTGAATTTGACTATTAGTTCTTGCACTTCTGATGAATCTCTGTTAGAAGTACCTAAATAAGGTGGTAGTTTCCGCTTTGTGGAATCTTCTGTATCTTCCCTGACGTGGTCTTACTATGAACAATGCAGTATGAGCAGGACAGGAGCCTCACATTCAGATGAGTCAAAGTTGCTCAGCAAGGAAGGCTGCAGCCTGCCTTATAGAATGAGAGCAGGACTCCAGCCTTGTGGGGCCTCTCTCAACTCCTGAATACAAGCTGCCAGGTCCCTTTTCGCTGGCGTGGATATATGTATTTAACTGAAGTGTGGGAGGGGAGCCCCAGGTGAGTGCATCATAATGAAGATCTGAGTTGGTTATTTGTCAGATTAACACAGCTAACGCTGCTTTGAAATTTTCCATTTGACCGAATTGGTATTCAAAATATAAGACTTTAAGTTATGAGTTGTTGTTTAATAGATGTAACCAAGAGTGCTAAATGCATTTCTGGGCTGTCGTGTGTGTGTGTGTGTGTGTGTGTGTGTGTGTGTGTGTGTGTGTGTACGCCTAGTGTACAGGCATACCTCGGAGACATTGCAGGTTTGGCTCCAGACCACCACAATAAAGCAAATATCACAATAAAGCATGTCAAATGAGTTTTTTGGTTTCCCAGTCCATAAAATGTTATATTCACACTAGACTGTAGTCTACTAAGTGTGTAGTAGCATTATGTCGTAAAAAAAAATGTACAGACCTTAATTTAAAAATATTTTTTGAGGGGTTCCTGGCTGGCTCCATCGGTTTAGCATCCAACTTCAGCTTAGGTCATGATCTCCTGGTTTGTGGGTTCGAGCCCCGTGTCAGGCTGTGTGCTGACAGCTCGGAGCCTGGAGCCTGCTTCAGATTCTGTGTTTCCCTCTCTCTCTGCCCTTCCCTCACTCATACTCTGTTTCTTTCTCTCAAAAATCAACATTAAAAAAATTCTTTTAAATACTTTTTGCAAAAAAAAAAAAACCTGTCCTCTAAGGTTTTAGGGAGTCATAATCATTGATCCCAAGTCACCATAACAAATATAATCATGAAAAAGTTGAAATATTGCAAGAATTACCAAAACATGACACAGAGACACAAGCTAAGCAACTGCTATGAAAACAAACCTTTCTCACCTCAGGGTTGCCACAGACTTTCAATTTGTAAAAAACACAGTATATGAGAAGTACAATAAAATGAGTACAATAACACAAGGATGGCTGCATATGACTTCTGTTTCTGCCTGCATAGAATTATTTCCAGATGCTTCTCAATTGTTCCTAACAAGCCAAATGGTAGTGTGTCGAGTTTATCAGGTAACTCATACTTGGAAACACCTCAGAGTTCCCCAGCAGGAAGTACAGGCCTGCACTTCAGAGCCTCCTGGTGCCCTCTCTCTGAGGCTGCTGCCGTGTGCGTGGTTTATAAAGCTAGTTTGTGGTACGTCGGGAGGGGGTGGCCTGCGCCATGTTCCAAGGAGAGGGCAGGACCCCAAATGGGGTTCAATTATGCTTGGGCTCAACGTGTATAGATTTAAATATTAATAAATTTATTTATATATATATATTTATATATATATAATATATATATATATATATATAATAGTTTAAAATTAAATACTCTTGATTCCACAGAGTCTTTCCTCCACCCATTTAAATAGCACAGGTTGCTTTGTAATTTGGCAAAAGAAAAGTGTCCATCCACTTCCATATTGTGTTGTGGGTAGCAGACCAGGTCAGTGCATGACCCTGCTTTGTGCTGAGCCAGAACGTCTGAATCCCTGCCCTTCAATTGCCTGGTTAAATAACTTTGGATGAGTTACTTTGCCGCCTCGTCAAATGAGGTAAATAGTACCCGCTTTCTAGGATTGGGGCAAAGACTAAATGAGATAAGTCAGTCTTGCCCAAATGAATGTACCCAGTGATAAGACACCCCCCCCAGCCTGACATGATTCACTTGCATCTAGAAATTCTGGTTCATTCGTTCTGGGATGAGACTGGGACTCTTTTTTCTTGTTTTCTCAAACAAGCGTTTGAGGTGACATGGCTTCAGGGCAAGAAGAGAACCTCTGTAGAACGTTGTCTAAAGGGCCTGACTTGGGGATGGGACACGTGAGGAGTACCCATGATGGCGATGGGGTTGAGTGCTAATAGTAACCGTGGCACTCACTTAGGAGAAACGGAATCTGTGATCTTTAACGTTGACTTTTTTTTTTTTTTCCCTGAGAAGGGCTGCCTTTGAGGGTGCTGTGTGAGCATTGTTTTGTCTCTGATGACCAGTCCTGAATTTCAGTATTCTTCCTGCTCTGCTCTCCCCCGTGGGACTCTGAGGGGAGACCCCTAAGAGAAACTACAGCTCTCCCATCAGCCTTGATGAGAAGATGAGTAATGTTTCAGCCAGTGTCTTCCAAAGGCTGGTGCCCAGCGCTCAGATCACTCTGCAGCCTGAGAAGCAGCTCACACTCTTCCTCGGGCATTAGGGGAAATTTCATCAGCCAAAAGTTTGAGAGACTTTTTAAAACTAAATTTACATATGGTTTCACTCTTATGTGGATCCTGAGAAACTGAACAGGAACCCATGGGGGAGGGGAAGAAAAAAAAAAAAAAAAAAAAGAGGTTAGAGTGGGAGAGAGCCAAAGCATAAGAGACTGTTGAGAACTGAGAGCAAACTGAGGGTTGATGGGGGGTGGGAGGGAGGAGAGGGTGGGTGATGGGTATTGAGGAGGGCACCTTTTGGGATGAGCACTGGGTGTTGTATGGAAACCAATTTGACAATAAATTTCATATATAAAAAAATAAAAAATATAAAACTAAATTTAAACCAAAGAAAAAGCTAAGCACTGTTTCTCAGGCTCAGGGGGACCCTGTGACTGTGTGTAGACTGTGTGTCAATAAAACCAGTCTTGCCTTTGCTCCATTTTTCTCCTTGGGATCTTTCTCCTGTGTTCCTTCAAAAATGACCATTAATGTCTCGTACCCCAGGTCCTCCCAATTCCAGGTCTGTGCTTGTCAAAAGAATACTTTGGAATCTCGCAGAGGATATTTTAGATGAGGGCACATCTGCACGTGTCCAGATTGGGTGGTCTGTGTTTGGGATTGGCCACGAAGTGTCTACAGTACCTGAGCCCGAATGCCTTCTGGAACAGAAGGCCCTGGTAACGATAGCATGCGTGTGTGGGTCCGCTCCTGTTCCTTGTTCTTACCAAGCAGCAACCAGGCAGGTCCCCAGACTGTGTGGACTGCCCCACTATGTGCACTGTTTCTCTTTGCTGGGACCCTTGGAAGTAAAAGCAGTTATTTTGCTTCCTGGTTTTGTTTGGTCCTCATTCCTGGGTGTGGTTAGTGGTGCTCTGTGTCTAAAGCACCAAGCGTGAAGCTTGTCTGTCTCCAGCCACAGCCCGGGGGCAGGATCCTGTGAGTGAGCCTGTCAGGGGTGTGGGAAGATGACAGAAAAACTGGAAGCATTGTATGAATAAAGTGGTTCAGTATTTCTCTTTGAACCCTTGTAGAAGCTTATACAGGTCTGTTGAGTATACATTTAGTTATGAACAGCTTGGCTTTAAAATACCAGCTGATGGGGTAACCAGGGAGGGTCTCGTTGGTCTGTTTTTGGCTCCCCTTCCCATTCTATTTCTGTGCACTGACACCCCCCTGTTTGCAGATGGCAGCTACCTGTCGTCCTCTCACAGCCAGTTCTAGAAGTGGGAGGGCTAAATCTGTGCACAAAATCCTTCCCCACTTTTCTGCCAGGAGAGACCCTTGTGCTCCCTGTGTATCTCCTTTATATTGCAAAAATGTCATTTTTATGCCTTTTGCTGATTAGAAGTTGCATGTCATCGGTGACAGGTGATGACAGCTGACAGCCAGAGAGGAGGGAACACAGGGAACAACAGACCCATAGAGACCCCTGGTCACTCAGGCCAGTCCCTGTGGGGTTGGTGGGAGTAGGGACAGTCCTATGCCTTCTGTACCCTGAGCATTTCCCTGCTGATGACCTACAGTCCTCAAATGTCATCACAGAAGAGGATGGTTCCTATCTTAGCATTATTATTATTTTTAATCTTTATTTTTGAGAGCGAGAGAGTGGGGGGGGGCAGAAAGAGGGAGACAGAGGATCCAAAGCTGTCTCCACACTAACAGCAGAGAGCCCGAGGTGGGGCTTGAACCCACAAACCGTGAGGTCATGACCTGAGCCAAAGTCTGACACTTAACGCGACAAGACACCCAGGTGCCCATGGTTTCTATCTTGAGTTTTTTTTATTTTTTAATTTTTTTTTCAACGTTTATTTATTTTTGGGACAGAGAGAGACAGAGCATGAACGGGGGAGGGGCAGAGAGAGAGGGAGACATAGAATCGGAAACAGGCTCCAGGCTCTGAGCCATCAGCCCAGAGCCCGACGCGGGGCTCGAACTCACGGACCGCGAGATCGTGACCTGGTTGAAGTCGGACACTCAACCGACTGCGCCACCCAGGCGCTCCTCTATCTTGAGTTTTAAGAGACAAGAAAGTATAACAGATTTTAAAGATGCTCATCTAAAATAATAACAATATTTAATTTGGAGGTTTATTGTAGTAAACCGCAGTTTTTAGAAAACTTAAAAAGGATATCTCTACTGGTTTTAGAGAATAGAGAGCTTAACTTATGTAGGTCCCCCTTTCACCAGCATCTGGGGCCATTTGCTTTTCCTGTCTGGTTGCTATTTATAGGGTCCAGCCCTTGGAAAACCTGCTGTGTAGTCTGGTAGCTTCTTAGCACTTCCCCTCTGGTGGAAGAAGTGGTGGGACTTGTCAGAAAGCACCAAGCCACTGAGGAGGGGGCTGCTGACGCGTGCGGCCACCCACAGCTCTGCCCTCCAGGCTGCAGAGCCCCTTTGCTCCATGACATTCCCAGGCGTGGCCAGGCCATCTCAGGGCCCTGCTTCCAGGGAGGCCTGGAAGATGACAAGAACCCATCAGATGCTTGTGTTATCTCTGTTTCAGGCATTCCTCAGCCATGACAAGTAATCGCTCCCATGAAGTCCTGGCCTAAGTTACTGTTTCCATATCCATGTTTGTTGTGGATTAGCCCAAACTGAAATGATCAGAGATGCCTAACTGGTGACCTCATGCTGTTGCAAATTGTCAGAGGAACTGTGTTTCCAAGCTGCAGGCAACTCTCAAGTCTGTGAGCCTACTGTCTGTGTTTCTGGTTGGAATTTCTTATACTTTATAGGGAGATAGAGGCTCTTCTATGTTAGCATTTGCCATTTTACGTGCAGATGTGCCTGTCTTGTAAGCAGGGGCTTCCCCACCCGTGACTGTTTTGGGTCACTTTACAGTTGACCATTTATGAATTTGATTATTGATGTTGATTTGGTCAGAAGTGGGTTTTCCCAAATGGTAGGCTTTAGGAGAGCAGAAATTTTCCTGTCTCTTGTGCTTACCTGTGTGAACAGCAACTATTTAATCTAGTATTGTCTAACCGAACCTCCTGTGATGTTGGAAATGTACTCTGTGCCCCGAAACCTGGTAGCCACTAGATACTGGCCACATGGGTGTTGGCTGAGTGAACAAGTGGGTTTAAAGAAAACAAAACCAGGGGTGCCTGAGCGGCTCAGTCCATTAAGCATCTAACTTTGGCTCAGGTCATGATGCTATGGTTTGTGGGTTCAAGCCCCGCATCAGGCTCTGTGCCAACAGCCAGAGCCTGGAGCCTACTTTGGATTCTCTCTGCCCCTCCCCCACTCACACTCTGTCTGTCTCTCTTTCTCTCTGTCTCTTTCTCAAAAAAAAAAAAAGTTAAAAAAAATTTCTAAAAAACATACAGTTTTCGGGCAAGTAACATTAACCTTGCAGAATAATTTGGGAGAAATTTTGTTGTTGGGGTGGGGAGGGGTAAGGAGCCTGGTGGCTCATAAGGCGCTAATCTTCTGGTTTCCTTGTGTCTGTCATAGCACAGACCGTGTCCTGCTGGATTCCAGGCTGGCTTAGAAACTCTTGTCTGAGTCACTGGTGCCGCAGGTGTGCTGAGGGTGTAGTTGGGTGCTGGGTTGCACCTTTGGGGACATAGCTGTCAACAGCCAGACGTGGTGTGGGCATGGCTGATAGCACAGAGTGGCCTGGGCCAGCCCATGCTTAATGTCCCCCTCCCTGCACTGCGAGCCTGACTGCTCACCCTGGATGTGCTGTGTGCTCATACTGTTGTTCCCTGGGAAGTCCTTCTTATTGCTCGCTGGCTGGTCTGTCAGCAGGCCTGGGGCCCTGGGCTTCGTGCCCAGACAGGATGCTGTCATGCCCATGGGCTGACTGCTCCCAGGGCTCCCCTGCCCTAATTTCTGCAAGGGGGTGATGCTCTGTCAGGGGGAGTGAGAAGTCTGGCTGAAATACCTCCTCTAAAGTGTCTTTTATGTTGCTCATGCTATTGCAGTTGGCAAAATACTTTAGTTGGCTAGTTAGTACTTCCTAAAGGAGTTTAGTCATTGTAAATACTATGGTTTTTTAATGTCAAAGTTATTTAAAACCCCTTAGTTTCCTCTCTAAGAAGAGCAGAATCTACTTCACTGTAAATTGAGTAGATTATTCAGCTCCATGGCCCTCCCTTTTCCTAGCAGGTGGGGGCAGCTTAGTTCTGCATGTGTATTAATCAAAGTTCACTATTTTCTTAATTCTGGACAGAATTCTGGGTAGGACCTCGCTGCCTCTGGACCTTGAATCTGAGGCCTGGCCCTGTCAGCTGGGGTGCAGCGTTTCCAGGCCCATCTTGGGGGAGGGTGGTGCTCACACTAATTTCCTTACTGGACCGTGCAGCCGGGGTAATGAGTCGTATTGCATCTTTGATGTTGCCCTCTTGTCTCCATGGAACTGCTTTAATTTCCCACTCTGTGGTTCTGCCCACCCTCCCGGAGGTGGGGTGTCCTTCAGCTCTGAATTGCTGGTGGACCCAGGCCATGGACGGCTGAGCCTGTCACACTCAAGGCTGCCACAGAATATGGTGCATGCACCCCAGGAAACAGGATGACTTATTGTTGGTTGAAAAATGACCCTTTGGTCAGATTTTACTTTGCTTTTTAGAGGAGGGCTATCACATGGTAACAATTTAAAGCAAATTTAATACTTACTCCAGTAAGTATTGACTTTGGCATTCAGACTACATTCTGAGATGTATGGGCATCTCAGAGCAGATTTTCAGATGAGAGACTGGAAGAAAAAGCATTTGTCCATTGCTTTTTGGGGCATGTGGAGAACTTTTATGTTAAGGAATTTGCTAAACGTATCCTGCTGAGGAAAGCAAAGTGACTTATTATTGTATACCTAGGATATTCAATTTTTGGAGATTCTCTGTATCTCACCAGTGCTGTTGTTGGAAAATCCTTGTCAAGGCATCCCTTATTCTACTGGTGTTTAAGAAAGTATCTAAGATGAGTAGAAATCCAGGTTTTGCCAATCCAAACAAAAGTAGTTCTTGATTGTCTTTGACCTCAAAACATGACAGAGGGGTAATCCAGGACCCTAGAGGATGTGAGGGAGGGGATAACTCAGGATGAGGATGGTAATACAGGATCCTGGAGGATATGGGAGAGGGGGTAGCTCAGGACCTGGAAGGGAAGGGGAAGGGGTGCAGAAGGGATGGGGTAACCTAGGACCCTGTAAGGGGAAGAACAAAGTGGGGGAATGTAGGGAGGAGGGGCTAACCCAGGCTCTGCAAGGACGGAGATGGGCGTGAAGGTCACCCTCAAGTAGAGACGGATTTGGGGGTAAGAACTAAGGGGTTTGGGTTTGTCTGCACCCTGTCTTTTTACTGTTCTGGCAGACCAGATGGGGTTTGCACCGCCCATCCCCACCTCACTGCCCTGGCGTAGGTGTGCTATGAAGAGCCATTCCTCTCTGCTGACAAGACAGCAGAGATCAGCTGACTTGTGTGTGCCTGCCCTGCAGGACTGGTTGGCGTGGGGCGGGGGCAAGAAGTGGGGCAAGTTGAAAACCCACAGAGTGCATCTCGCTGCAAATGAACTGGTAACCTGGCCGCTTACCTACTGGAACTCTGTTCATGGTGCTTTTGCTGTGCACAGAGTCCATCCTTCTTGTGAGTAATTCCCTACTGTTCCTTAAAAGACAACAGATGCCTTCGGCATTAAAAACTTGTACTCCTCTACATATAAGTAGCTTAGAGTACCTTTACCTACAAACACCGTTGCTTGTTATTTCAGTCACTCCTGGAAGAACTATGTGTGGTTCATCTGCACTTCCTCAGAAAAATCATAATTGTTTCTTTCAAATTCTTATTGAAGTGTTTGGATCCTTCCTTCCTTCCATCCTTCTGGGCTGAATGTGAACTTGCATAGAGTATATCTGTGGAAATGCCCTCTTTAACCCTGACCCCTTGCATGGAGTCCTGCACATAACTGTCCTCCTTCAGGCATGCTCAGCCCTTTAAGGAGAGAAGGAAGAACCACACATTACATATGCTTTAAATAACGTGGTGTGTAAGAGGGTCTATCAAAAATGTGAGCATTCTCATCACACTTTAGAAATGACAGCTGTGAAAAGCTGTGTTCTGATTTTTTTTAGGACAAAGTCTGTATGAAATGTGATTTATGTTGTCCGTGTTTTAGGAAATTGTTCCTAAATTGAATTTGTTATTTATAGTACATATTATTCCTCAAAGGATTTGCGGAGACTTATTTGAAATAATACATAAAAGAATAGGGAAAAAATAATGTCAGGAATAGGACACAAAGATTTGCACAGATACTCCTGCTCCTGTGTCCTAAATGTTCATTAGATTGAGCTGTTTTGGTCTTAGGATACCATGTGACCAGAGTTGGAAGGGAACATAATCATTGTAGATTATTCTTATTGTCTGTGGGAGAAGGCTTAACAGTTCTTCAGGAGAAGAAAAGTGTTTTCTGGTACTCTTATCTAAAACAACATTCATAGTCTGTTTGATTAGTTGGACACATATATATTTTTTAAGAGAGTGTGCGTGCACGAGTGTGTGGTGTGGTGGGAGGGGCAAGGAGGGGTGGAGAGAGAGGGAAAGAGTATCTATCCCAAGCAGGCTCCATGCACAGAACAGAGCCCAGTGCAGGGTTTGATCCCACAACGCTGGAATCATGAGCTGAGCCCAAATCAAGAGTCAGACACTTAACCAACTGGGCCACCCTGGTGCCCCTAGTTGGATATTTTTCAGGGGAACATCCCAGAGGCAACAACATAGGAGTTAGGATCTCCGACTTCAAATCCTACCTCTGCCTCCCACTAACTGTGTGACCTTAGGCAAGTTGATTAACTTCTCTGGGCCTTATTTTCCTCATCTATAAAACCAAGATGAGCAATACTTACCTCATGAAAGTTAGTTGTATATTAAATGAATTTGTGAACCTAAAGGGCCATGAAGTGTCAGTGTAGGAAGCATTTTATAGGTATCATGATACAATATAAAAATATGTTAGGATTTTCCTGTTTTGATTGAGAGCATGAATCCAGGTTCATTCATTCAGCTGTTTGGATTTAATTCCTGACTGATATTGATTGGCTGTGGGTTCGGGGAAAATCATGTAACTCTTGTGACTCGATTCCTTCACCTCAATAAAATGGACAGTCACTGAATTCAAAGGATTCTTATCAAGATTAAATAAAGATTCACCCATAGTATTTTAGCCAGAGCTTGGCAGTTGTTAAGTGTTCAACAGATGCAGTATGCTGCTAGGGTTGTGATAAATTAGTATTAATTATTGAATGTTACATAGTTATACTATACATTTGGTCTGGATAGAGTATTGAAATGGATGTTGAAGTGATAGAACCTTAGTTTGCAGTTACTTTACAGAAACGAAGGACAACAATACTTTCGGTTACATGTGAAGTCCTGTTTAGTGGCAATTATAAATTTTATTTCTGTAATGAATTCCTTGGCAATTTGAGGTTCATGTTTAGTCTTTAATTAGTCTTTAATTATCACACAGAGATTGACAGCATGTTTTTACAGAACTTTTCACACGTCAGGAGTGTCCTGGTTCCTTAGATTTGGCCCCTGCCTTGTTTTAACCTCCATAGGTAGGTCATTGGGAGCTGGCGTGATATGATGGGGAGTCACCGTTTCAGGTGATGCTTGGTTGTTGCCGGTTGCTTGGTAACATCCATCCTTTCCTCCATCCCCAAGGCCCTCCTGGGGGACTTCTGCCAAATGGAGAACACTAAGGCAGGGTCAGACCTAGGACGGTGTTCCCAGCCATTACTTGGGAGACTCTCTGAGCATCTGGGTGGTGCTGGCTTCCCGTTCATAAGGTCACGGAGCCCACCCAGCGGGGCTTTGTTCAGGGCTGGGAGTGCTAGAGACTTTTGAGGGGTTCATCCCTCAATGCAGTGATATTTTTTAGTAAGTAATAGAGTAAGAGTAAAGAGTAATCTCTAAGAGATCTCAGTAAGAGTAAAGAGTAATCACTCTTTATTGTATTTCATTTTACTCTTTACATTGTTGAGAATTACATTAAGTAACTGCCTCGTCCCTGTGGAGATGAAGAATTTATAGCTGTAGGAAGTTGTTTTTCTGTCTAAGGGAAGCCTTCCCATCCCCTGAACAAAGGAAGCAAATGCCTAACAGAGCAAGGCTGTGGGGTTTGGCTTTTATAAATCTTAGCCCTACTCCTAGCAGGTGGATAAGGGGGTGTTGCCTGCCTTTTGTTTGCGGTTTAGTGCCACTTTCATTCATTCGGGCAGAGAACTTTGGGGCTAGCCTGTCAGAGGCCCTCAGGGTGGCCGCCCAGCCCAGCCCATACTCAGAAGAAAACAAAGCCAAACACAGCAGGGGTCAACTTCCTCCGTAACAACTTCTAAACCAGTCAGTTTTTGGAATTCAAGGGAGAGAGGCTGCCATTACCAAAGAATTTTTTTTTTTTTAATCATAAAATTCCTGATTACATTTGACCTCTTAGATAAAATAGCTGAGAATTTTCCAGCATTTCATGCACACTCTTTACTTTTGTTCTCCTCCTTTGCAGTTGGGTGGGGTTTGTCCAGAGAGCCTCCAGCTGAGGTTCAAACATCACTGCCTGTGGCACATCTAATGGTTTCCATCTTGATTGCAACTAGATGACATTTATGAGAATCCTGCTGCTTATTATAAATGTTGGCACTTTGGTTTTTTTTTTTCCCCACTCACTTTTGTGACAGACAGGAAAAGTCAATATATTAGGAAATAAATTGCACCAGTAAACATAAATATATAAGCAAAGCAGAGCCACTCTGCCCATGTCCCTCTGTCAGCCATCTGGGCCAGCATGACTGGCCCTTTGCAGGTGCAGACGGTTGGGCTCATGTGTTCCAGTCCGGCCTCAGAGGGTGGCATGGCAATGTGTAAGGAGTGTCTGAAAAGGCCGCTGTCTGGAAGTGGGAGCCGCCACTGTGTGCACTGACCTGTCACCCTTCTCTCAAGGTCTCTAAATTAGGGACAGAAACATCTGAGGAGGGGGATAATGATCCATTGTTAAAACCCTCAAGCCAGCCATCCTGTGCCTGTGTATTTGAGTGACAGATCTGCCATAAAATGTTATAAACAGCCCTGTTTGTGGAATGACTGCGTTCCTGGCAAGTTGACAATTGAGTGTTTGTAAATCAGACCTTTGCCCAGAGAACTTGAATATGTAAAAGATTCCTGGAAATGATCCATTTTACAAAGAACCAGATCTAACTGATGTTTTCAGGAAGCTCGTAATATTGAGTGTCAACTGGGTCTTCTTAACAGGAATGTCTGCTGTGACAAATCTGTTCTGAAGACAGGACAGTATTGCTGAGGTACAATTATTCAGAATCTTCCAAAAACGATCTATGCTTTCATGGGAATTTAATTAGAAAAGTGCCATCTTGTTAAGGAATTTGCAAGTACAAGAAATTGTGTCCAATTTGAGTCATAAAAAGTGCCATGTGTTCACTCACATTGATTTTAGAGTCTCCATTTCGTGCCAGGTCTTTTCGCACTTTCGTCTCCGAATTTCTTTGGCCAGAAGACAGGCATTTCCCCACTGCCAGAGCCTCACCCGCTCCTCCTGTCTCCCCCCACCCCTCTTTTCTTCTGGCCACACAGAGTGCACTGACCCTCATTAGAGTCTGGTGGTCAGCTCAGAGGTCAGCCTTTTCAGCAGAATAGTTGGAATTCCTGAGCAGAGTCTTGCCTGATTTTGTTTGTTTCAGCATGTGGTTGACTGTTCTTCAGTCTTGCTTGTTTCTCAATCTGGTGTCCTTAAATCTGTGGCTGGTGGAACTTGAGGTGCCCTCTAGCCTCAGGGGTTTTGAGTGATGAGGCCAAAAGTATTCACAGGAGCAAAAAAGGGAAACACAGGTCCTATTGACCTACATCACTTGAAAAGGAGAGCACCTCATTAGGACTTGATGTGCACAGCGTGGGCGGTGTTAGGCCAGAGCAGACTGTGTGACACTTTCAGCCTGTGCATATAGGTGCTTTATCTCGAAAGGAAGTTAATCACCAAATGCACAGCAGGTCTGGCTGTAAAGGAAGAGAAGGGAATCCAGCTCTGTCGCCAGGCCTGGGGTGGCGCTCTCATCCGCTCATCAGCTGCTCCAACTTCTGGCTTCTCTGGCGCCTCCATAAAACACACGGCCCTATTTTTAGTGCTGGGCTGTCATTTCTGATGTGCTGCTGTTGCAAAAATTCAGTAGCAGCTGCACCAGACATCCGGATTTAAAGGCCCCATTTACAATACAGATGAAACTTGTTTACTAAATAGAAGATAATGGAATGTTAGTGAGGCCCTGCTGCTTCAGGACCTCATCAAACAGAAGTGCCTTGAGTTTGTTCCTTCCCAGGCTGTCCTGCATATCTGCTGGCCATGACCCTGCCTGCAGTGTGTGTGTGGATTTATTCATTCATTTGCTCCTTCGTTCATTCTTTCCTTGCAGTGGTCAGCTGTGACCAGAGGAGGGTAGAGAGGAGATCCCTAATTGGAGGAGGCTTACAGAGGTCAGCAGGTCCAAGAGGTGTCTCACTGCCCAGAACTTCCATCTCTTGAACCACTCATTGGTCGTGTTCCAATCCATCCAGATAACACTCTTAAAAGTGCCCCAAAGCTTGTGTTATTTAGGAATCATTAACGTTAACACCATGGCAGGAACGGACTATCTTGGGCATGCCTGGGACAGCTGGGGCCAGGGCCTGCTAGTTTAGACTCTATAGTATAGACAGGATCCCCTTGGGCACTGGTTTTCAAATACTCTGGGTATGGGAACCCTCACCTCCACCCCAGGGCATCAGTATATAAATTTTTTTTTTTCAATGTTTATTTATTTTTGGGACAGAGAGAGACAGAGCATGAACGGGGAGGGGCAGAGAGAGAGGGAGACACAGAATCGGAAGCAGGCTCCAGGCTCTGAGCCATCAGCCCAGAGCCTGACGCGGGGCTCGAACTCCCGGTCCACGAGATCGTGACCTGGCTGAAGTCGGACGCTTAACCGACTGCGCCACCCAGGCGCCAGGGCATCAGTATATAAAACTGATACAAATACTGTTCTCTTTATGGTGTTTGTTTACAAATTCCTTATGAGTTTAGATGTATGGTCAGTGGCAGTGAGCCTCTTAGGGTAACCCAGGTAAGAATGGCACCTGCAGTCGAGACCCTTGTCTCTGTCTTGAGAAAATCAGCAGTGCAGATGGCAGCTGCTAACTGTGGCCCTTCTTAGAGTTGTAAGAAATTCTTTGAATGGATGGATGATGACAGGAAAGCATTATTAAGATTGCCCAGTGACAAGCTGCTCTGGTGACACATTCTCTGCCTCAGGGGACTTAGGGCCAGAAGCAAAGTGAGAGCTCACTGCCTTTCCGGAAGGAGAGGGCTTGCTTTCTACATCATCTTCCACAGCCTGACCTTCACATCTTTAGGGCCCCGGCCTGGCACATTCGCTCACTTGTTCATGAGTCCTGCCATCTTCCTCACTTTCCTGGGGCACAGGTCCCTGGGATGGATGGGAAACTCAGGTGATCTGCTGAGCAGCTGTGGCACCTCTGTGTGAACAAAGTCTCTGGCCCCACTGCACTGTGTCTCGGGAACAGTCCGAGGAGACTTCTTTGTTTCTTGGAAGAACTGTTCTTCTCACAGGCAGATCAGGCCCAGGTGTCAGGTTCACATGCTTGTGCACATGTGGCTCCTGGGGTTGAACTGTGGTCAGGCTGACTGGAGGTGGAGTAGGTGTGGTTGTCTGTCCTGAGAGGGGTCTGAGGAGGACAGAAGGATGGAGATGTGCATGTAGAAAGCAGGGTTTGTAAGCACTTGGCTCCCCTAGGCCTGACTCCCTTAGGTGCCCAGGAGAATGGGACACAGACCCTGCGGTCTGCAGTGGAGCCAGGCTGCCCTCTAAAAGGAGGTGCCTGCGGCGGTGGGGTATGTGTGCTACGTATGACCAAGTCACCGTACATGTTCCTTTGTGTGTTGTTTCTTTGAACTGATGACAAGTTTGTGATACTGGTGCCTTGTGTTGCCTTCAGTGGTGTGGCGTTTGTCGTTCTTGCTGTACGGTGTTCCATTGTTGGGCTGCGCCGTACTTCGGTGCACCCCACTGTTGATGGCCATGTGAACTGCTTTCAGTTGTGGCTGTTGTCACTACATCTCTCAGTGCCCTAGAAGGGCATCTCCAGGCACGTGTCTGCAAGTGGGGTTGCTATGCGATGGGATGTGGATATCTTTACTCCAACCAGCAGTGTGTGTGAGCGTATCCATTTCTCAATTACTTGGATTGCTGATGAGGCTGGGTACTTTTCATAAGTTCATTATCACTTGGACTTCACCTTTGGTGAAGGGCCTTGTACTGTGTTTCCCTGATTTTCATACTGAGAGGTCTTACTGATTTGTAGCAACACTGGATCTGTTCTGGAAGCCGGGCATGTGTAAGTGTGAGGCTGAGACAACGTTGTCTTAGGCAGGCAGCAGGAATAGAGCCACATTACCACACTCAACCTTCTCCTTCCTCATCTGCATTGTCAGTGCTCCCTCCTGAGGTGTCGTTCCTCCCCAGCGCCTTCCTGTCCTGTCCTCCACTGAAACTTGTCTTGTTGTCCTGGCTTGGGATCGTCCCTGGAATCTGTGACTATCCTTTCCTCTAGATGATCATTCATGTGACATAGCAGAGGACCCTCATCCAATTAAACCCCTCTTTTTACTACTCTTCATCAGGAATCATGGCCTGGGACAGGGGTGAGGAGGCATAGTTACTGAAGTGGGGGCATCATGAGAACCTTTCCAATGTATTCTCTTTCCCTCCATTCTATTTTTGTTTTATCCTTGGCTGACTTTCCTAGAACATCACTACTACCAGCGGCCACTTGCTGCTCAGTATCGCACTAGGCTATTTACCTGAGCACTCGAGGCCCCCAACAATCAGATTCCCTTTTCTTGCTTTCTTGACATTCTTAATCCAGCATCTTGACTGGTTATAGAGATTCTAAGCTCTGTATAGACAGGAATGAGTTGATATGCCCTTGACTGCCTCAGTAATTACTAGTTCTTGCTGATTGAAATTTATGACTTTAAGGTAAGAGGCTGGACTGGATAATACTACTGATTGTGTGTGTGTGTGTGTGTGTGTGTGTGTGTGTGTGTGTGTGTGTCTGTTGCACTATATTCTGATTATCTCTTGCTGTGGGTGGAGGGACAAAAAAAGCAAAACAAGACAATGAAATAAAAACATAGTGGCTCCTGAATCTACAGTGTGGACTGGGCTTGGTAGGGATGGTTCACCTCTGCTCACCTGCTTTACCTGGTTCAGCGAGACTCTGGGGATCCGTTATCAGGATGGTGCACACCCATGCTTGCCAGTTTGTTGCTGGCTGGCTGCTGGGAGCTCACCTGGGACTGTCAACCACACACAGGCCTGGGTGCTTCTCCCTGTGAGTGTCACCACAGGGCCACTTGGGTTTCCTCCCACCATGGCAGCTGGTTCTAAGAATGAGTGTTCCGAGGAGAACTAGAAGTTCCCCATCTCAGGACCTGGCCCAGACACTGGCATGTCGTCATTCCTTCTGTGTTGCATTGGTCAGAACTGTCACAGAGCCCACCCAGATCCAGGGACGCAGGGAAGGGTGCAGAACCGCCTTCCTGGCAGTGGGAGGACTATCCAAGAATCTGTGGCCCCCTTCAGCTACCACACACTAACAGACTCCCTCTGCCCTGTGACCTTCCTTCAGCCCTGACTGCTGCTGCTGGAAGAGGGAAGCTGGAGGTGTGCGAGCTGCTGCTGGAGCACGGAGCTGCTGTGTCTCAGACTAACAGGAGAGGAGTCCCACCTTTGTTTTGTGCAGCACGCCAGGGGCATTGGCAGGTACCCGGTGGGCCCCGAAGGCTTCAGAAACCATGGGTGGGATAGAGCTCACTAGCGCCCATCTCCCCAGGGGTCACATGCGGCTCCCCTGACCCTGTCTTTTTCACATTCTTGGCTGCTGCTTGTGCTGTCAGTTCTACTCGATAACCACCAACATTTGACGGGCTAGCGCAGTCAGCCATTGTAGGCTGGTAACCTAACTGAGAGCAAGGCTGGTGACCAGGGGAGACCAGCGGCTGCCTCCTTTTAACCAGGGAGGGTTAGTTTTCTGTCATGAGAACTGAAGACTTGCTGTAACATACTTGTTGTCGTGATTTTGTGACCCATTTGTCCAGCACACTTGGAAGAAGAGTGGTTCTCTTGTGCTCTTTAGAAAAGGAAACGTTTTCTCTCTGGTCTAGGACTGTGATTCAGCCTGGTTTCTTTTGTGAGGAGTGGCCCATTGCCTCTAATTGAGGGGCATAGGAGATCTTCGAGAACAGTCATTTATTCATTTATTCATTTTGCAAATAATAGCCACGTACCCACCCCATGCCTGGTATGAGGTTACATTCAAGATGCACACAAACGGATCTTACTACATACATTATAGGAAGAATTTTCTAGACCCAAGTTTACATCACGGAATCATGATGCTAGTGCAATTGTTAGGAGCTACCAGTGCTCTCCACCAAGATTGGCTTTTCAGTTCCATTTCCAAGAGCTTGGTTTGTACCATCTGCATCCTGTCCTCCTCATAATGTCTATCTGATGCCCTAGCTAATCCTCTCTCCTGGTCTCAGTACTTCCTAAGTCATGGGGAGGTTTGGAAAGCATCTGTCAGTGTCTTAAGAACAAGAAAGCAATGGGAATACTCCACCTTCTGTTGTCGCCATATAACTAATGCTGTGCCAGAGGGCACTCACTGTGATGGTATTTGTAGGAGACACCTCTCTGGTTTTTTGTTTGTGTTCCCCAGCCTTATTGCCATGCACTGGTTGGAGGTACAGAGCTGAGGCTGGGAATGTCTTCCAGGAAGCTTTGCTAAAAATTGTCTTCTGTGAAGGTCAAGCCATCCACTAAGCCGGGAGGCTTAGAAAAGCAGATTGCTTGGGGGTGTGGTGGGTGAATGCTTTCCTGCAGCCCCCACCCTCCTATGGGAGTGTAGCTGCAGGATCATCACCCTGGGACCCAGGACCTTTGCCCCTTCCTTTAGTTCTGCCCAGTGATCCCATAAGCCGCATTGTGGCTGTCTGGTCATGACTTGATTGTGACTGGTATCTCCCCTTCTCCACGTTACTACTGTTCATGCCTTGTATGTGCATGTTTTACAGCTATAGCAATTGAGTATGTGAAAAAAAGTACATATTTGGAAGAAGATTCTGTTCAAAGTAATACAATGGAAAGATGGCACGGGCCCTACAAATCACACAGTGTAGGGAGGCATTTGAAGAAGGAATCCTTTATTGCTTTTAAGTGTGGAAAACCTGCCTGGGTAGAGAGCACAAGATTGAAAGTGGGGCAGGGAGATTTTAATTCCAATGTTTCTTTCAGATCGTTAGATTACTTTTGGACCGTGGCTGTGATGTGAGCCTAAGTGACAAGCAGGGCCGGACGCCCCTCATGGTGGCCGCTTGTGAAGGACACTTGAGCACCGTGGAATTTCTCCTTTCAAAAGGTAGCAGCATGGGAGCCCCTGCAGAGGTTTCTTCGGAATGGACAAAGAAAAGAGCTTTGGTAGACCCACTGGCAGTGCTTTTCAATTCAAGTTTGAAAAGTCTTCTTGTTACGGACATTCTCTGATTCACACACAAGTAGAAAGAATAGGTAGTAGACATATATACCTATTACTCAGCTTCAGCAGTGGTGACCATTTTGCCAGCTTCAGATATCACAGGCTTGATTGCCACCCGTCAGGCCAGGTGTTTGCAGATGTGAATCGAATGGCTTCTGGGCTTTGTCTTACCGAGCTCATGTTTTGCGAATGGGCTTTTCTTTCAGGTGCTGCCCTTTCTTCTCTGGACAAAGAGGGACTGTCAGCATTAAGCTGGGCTTGTCTGAAGGGTCACAGGGCAGTGGTCCAGTTTCTGGTTGAGGAAGGAGCCGAGATAGACCAGACGGACAAGAATGGCCGCACTCCCTTGGACCTGGCCGCCTTCTATGGTGACGCAGAGACCGTAGGTACCCTGCAGGTGGTCACACACTCCACCTGCACACCAGGCCAGTGCTGCAGCGAAACCCAGGAGTTGAATTATTCCCAGAGTGCATGTGAGGCCGTGTTGAGTGTGGTTAGTGTGGACTTGTATGCTGTGGGGTAGCTTTCATTTTTCTCTAATTCTCTGGCATTCAGTCTGTGGCAGAATTTTAGTAACGATTTTAATAGACTCTTAAAACCTTCAAGATACATGATTACAAACTGTGTCTTCAAACATATGTTGAACATATGTATATGTGTGTGTGTGTGTGTGTGTATATATATATATACACACAAATGCGTGTGTAGTTTTATTTTCTTCTAGTAACCCATATAAATAGAATTCCTCTACAGAGCATTTAAAAATCACTTTTTTATATATATGAGCAGTTACTAATCAGATAATTATCTGGTTTATTTTTAATAAAAATGTGGCAGTCTAGAAATAATATAAATAATATATATAAATATATATATAATAGAGATATATATCTATAGATTATATGGTGTCTATAATATAGACATAATATAGACATATAGACATAATATAAATATATCTATATTATATATATTTACATATATATTTACATATATATTTCTATATATAATATACATATTATATATATATCTATATATTATAGACATATTTCTAGACAATGTAAATAATGTAAATAATGTAAAAAATAAATAATAAATAAAACAACAAATATATAGATATAAATATAATCTATATTATATATAGATTTATATATTAGATATAAATATATAATATTTATATATATAAATCTATATTATATATAGATTTATATATTGTTATTTCTAGACAATGCTGATTTTTATTTATTAAAAATAAACCAGATAATTATCTGATTAGTAACTGCTCATATATATGTTTATATTATTTCTAGACAATGCCACATTATTTATATAGATTTTATAGATGCATATAGATATAATGTCACATTATTTACATAGATAAAATATATATATATAAATAATATACAAATAATATAAAATATTTAGGGCACTATATTCATCCCTTTGCCAAATGTTTGAGAGAAGAAGGGATAAAATATTAGTAATATAAGAACTACAAAATGTCTTTCAGGGCAGAAACCATGTCTTTGTCAAGTTCCACATCCCAGGCACCAATCAGGTGTTAAAGGAATGTTCAGCTCCTTCAGACTTACCATTTTTGAAGAATTAAATATGTCTAATGTGCAAATTAGCCAGAGAGATACTGTGTTTCTGGAAACCATGGAATTTAAAAAATTTTTTTTTTCAACGTTTATTTATTTTTGGGACAGAGAGAGACAGAGCATGAACAGGGGAGGGGCAGAGAGAGAGGGAGACACAGAATCGGAAACAGGCTCCAGGCTCTGAGCCATCAGCCCAGAGCCTGACGCGGGGCTCGAACTCACAGACCGCGAGATCGTGACCTGGTTGAAGTCGGACGCTTAACCAACTGCGCCACCCAGGCGCCCCAGGAAACCATGGAATTTAGAACAAAAGCCATCCTTGTTCTGCATGTCTGGGCCTTGATGCTTTTTAGAAGGCAGTGATGTCCGTGTTAAATGGTCTCAATTTCCTGGACAGTGTAAATTGTACTTAATGTTGATTTTCAAAAACAGCTGTTTAAACCTCACATATCCATACTTTTATTTTTCAGCTTCTATTACCTTACCAAATCCTAGTTTGTCAGCATTAGGAAGAGTGAAGGAGCTTAGCATTCTAGGGTAATTTTTTTTCATTGTGATTTAAAAACACATAACATAAAAGTTACCATCTTAACCATTTCTAAGTGAAGAGTTCAGTGGTGCTAAGTACACTTCACATTATTGTACAACTAATATCCACACTTTATCCTGTAAAACCGAAACTCTGTACGCAATAAATAAGACTGTTTCCCTCCTCCAGTCCCTGACAGTCACCATTCTACTTTGTGAATTGACCACTCTAGTACCTCATACAGGTGGAATCATAGAATATTTTTCTTTTTATAAACTGGCTTTATTTCACTTAGCATAATGTCTTCAAGGTTCATCCACCTTGTAGCATGTAACAGGATTTCCTTTTTTAAGGTTGAATAATATTCGACTGTTTGTGCCACATTGTGTCAATCATTTCATCTGTCAGTGAACACTTGAGTTCATTCCACCTCTTGGCTATCGTGAATAGTCACAATTTACAATAGTCCACTGTGGCTATGCAGATATCTCTTCAGGATCCTGTAGATTCTTCAAGATTTATCTATATTCTTTTGGATATATACCCAGAAGTGGGATTGCTGGATCAAGTGGTAGTTGTATTTTTAATTTTTTGAGCAACTTCCATACTGTGTCTAGAGTGTTTGCACCAGTTTACATTCCCACCAGCAATGCTCAGGGGTCCTATTTCTTGACATCCTCGCCAACACTTTTTTTTTTTTTTTGATAGTGGCCATCCTAATAATGTGAGGTGATAATCTCATGGTTTTGATTTTCGTTTCTCTAATGATTAATAATGTTGAGCATCTTCTCATATGCTTCTTAGTCATTTGTATATCACCTTTAGAGAAATGTATATTCATATCCTTTTTAAGATTGGGTTATTTGGGTTTCTTATTGTTGAGTTGTAGGAGTTCTTTATATATTATGGATATTAATCCTTCCAGTGTCATTTTGAATAATTGGTGGACTGTCAGATTCACATGAAAATCTAAGGTGACTTCTTTTCAGCAATTTGAGTAGCCCCAGTGATTTTTCCTCTGTGTTCCATTTCTGAGTGACTGCTGTCATACCACGTCAAATCAAGCTATGTACCATGGTCTCAAACCTTGCCTCTTTACATACCCAATATTTGAGTCTCTTTCCCAAGCCTTAAAGTGAGTAATAATTGGTTTTTTCTAATCTCAAGCTGCTAGTTTTTCTAGCTTGCTATACCCAGGCTGTGTGGGTCTGAGTGTTTCCAGAGGTCCCATTGCTGTAGACTGCCAGTATGTAGGAGCTGTTGTAGAAGTCTGCCTCCTAAGTAATTGGAGATGAAAAGATGACTGGGGTCATCCCTGTGGTCTGGGAAGTTGATATGCATATACTCCTCTGTGGTATATGAATGCATGTACATAATATGTCCCTCCCTAGGAGTGTTCACCCGCCTTCCTCATTGCTGATGGCAGAGTGGACTTTAGCTATGGATTATAGCCCTCTTTTCGGTTACCCGTTGGCTTCATTTCCATTAGGACCCTTCATGGCCAGAGGTGTTGAAGATCACAGTAAAGCTAAGACTGCCAGTTCTACCCCAGGATGCAGAGGTGGGTGGGGTGTGACACCTCTGCCACCAGCCACCCCTCAGGGCTCTGTCTCTCCCTGCAGGTACTGTATCTGGTTGAGAAGGGAGCTGTGATTGAGCATGTGGACCACAGCGGCATGCGCCCCTTGGATAGAGCCATTGGTTGTCGAAATACATCTGTAGTGGTTGCACTGCTGAGAAAAGGAGCCAAATTAGGTCAGTGAACACCTCATCTCAGCAGCGGGAGAGGGAGGTTCACTTCAAATTCTAGAGTATGTCCGGGGCCATAAAGACTTACCTGATCCCAGGTTAAGAAGATGTCAGGTGCCTAGAGATTTCTTTTCTGTCCTCTACAAGGCTCATTTAAACACGGTCATTCAGAATGCTTAAATAACTCATGACATTATCACTGCAGTGTGGGTAGAAAGCAGTGGCCAATGTTGAAGACCAGTCTAGAATTGTAGGGTGTTAGGGATGCCCGGGAGCCACGGCAGTGAGCAGCTCCATTCAGCTCTTCGGGGGAGGCTGGTTATGTGGTTAAGAAAGCTCACAGGTGGCTCTGCTGAGCAGCTGAATTGGCGAACCACTGTTCTGGAGTAGTCTAGTCGGGTAGGGTAGCCACAACTCCAGCAGTTTCTGTGAAGGAAAGTTCATGGGATTTTACTGGAAACTAGATGGGGGAGGGGTGTCACTGAAGGATAATGACAGGGCAGAGGGGACGCAGAGTAGGAAGAGCCTCGTTCTCTGTGCTTGGTCGGAGCGTGAGCCCCCACTCACAATGTGTGGGTAAAGAGCAACAAGAACATGGCTCTCGTAGTTTAATACGCCAGACCTTCAGCCACTGGCAGCCCCCAGGAGGGGACTGTGGCAAAGATGAACAAATCTGATGTTACTAAGCAGTTCACAGTACCAGTAATTATTCTGAGCAGTTTCATGTTTTATCATAGTTAATCCTCACCTACCCTCTAAGTAGGTAGAGATAACACCATCATGTTGCAGAGGAGTAAACCAAGGCACAGTGGAGGTAAATAGCTTCCCTAAGGTCATGGTAATCAGCAGAGTCAGTGGAGCAGAGTAGTCTGACTCTGAGACTGTCCTCTCTTAAGCATTATTCCCTGCACGTGCTCAGAAGTGGGGCTGGTGGCTGGAAAAACATGAGCTGTGACAAGAGGGCGGACTAGCCAGAGCCAACCTGTCTGGGCAGATGCAGTATAGACTGCAGCAGAGAGCGAGAGACTGCTAAGAACACGTGCCTTCACTCACCAGCAGACATGGGCCCTGCAGGAAGCTAAGGAGATTATTCAGAAGCCATGTTTGATTTTCCCCAAAAATCCCAGCAGAAGGGAGGGATGGGCCTGGCTGCTCTGACGCCTTGGTTTCCCAGCACTCTTTTCATCAGAGTAACAGGTGCACGGGGTACAGCCTCCTCCCAGGAGCCTCATTCAGCGTGAGGCAGATTGGAAGGGAGACCAACTCCTGGGGGTCCTGCTCCCTGTCCTTACTTGTACTGTTGTCTGGAGGCTGCAGGACACAGTATGCTGCTGTCTGTGACCTGGGCTGCCATCTGGCCCCAGCAGCAGTAAACTCCTTCCCTCCCAGAGCACTGACGTGCCTCTGAATGCATGTTTGTTTTGCAGGAAATGCTGCCTGGGCGATGGCTACTTCCAAACCTGATATTTTGATTATACTTTTACAGAAATTGATGGAGGAAGGAAACGTGATGTACAAAGTAAGTGGTATCGCCCTTTTCTGGGATGTGACAGCCTACGAGCAACCTCTTAGTTTGGTGTGGACCGGGCAGGACCATGCTCCTGCCCACCACACCTGTAGCCAGGCTTCCGTGGACGCTCTGGGAGATGCACACCTGGCCTCGTGCCCAGGCTTTCATGTCTCCACAGCAGAGCCTTCAAGGTGGAAGACACTATTCTGTCGTTGAGAACTGTTATTTCTGAATGAATCCTCACAGCTATGACTGTGACGTATGGCCTGAAGCCTTGGTGTGAAGGTAGAGTAGCCTCAAGCAGGACATTCCTTAATTCAGGAAAGGGCCACTCAGGAGACATTTTCTGAAGAAAAGAATCATTAAGTCTCCTAAGACTTTATTATCTTATTTTTAATAGTTGTAAGCTTCTGCAATTTGAAACAGTTTCTAGAGATATTTTTACTTAAGATAGTCAAGGAAATATAATACTCAATTACTGGGGAGATAATTTTTTCCCCATTTTCCCTTAGAAATGGAAATCTAAAGATTAATAAAAGTAAACATTTTAAATAAAATTTGAAGTAAAATTTCCAAAATAAGCCATTAGTTTAGATCAGAGGTCAGCAGACTTTTTCTGTAAAACGCCAGACAAGGAAATAGGCTTTGCCATATGGTCTCTGTCACTGCTCCCCAGCTTTGCTGCTGTGGCATGAAAGCAGCCACAGGTGATACAGAACAGATGGGTGTGGCCATGTCCCAGTCAAAGTGCATTTGTAAAAATGGGTGGCAGGCGAGATTTGGCCCAGAAGCTGTAGTGTGCCCACCCCTGGCTTAGATAGATGCTTAGGCCATAGACCTAGATCACTGTTCTTTCCAGGTCTGTAATTAGACAGAAGTAAAAGTTCTGAAAATAAAACAAAAAACTGCATTATGACCATTTTAATCCTTTTATCAGGAGGCTGCTGCATGGACTGCATTTAGTTTTTCCCTTTTCTTTTTTTAATAATAACAAATATGTAGGCAAAAGCACGACCCAGCGGGGTTCCTGACTTGTAATCCGTTTGAAATTGAGTTCAGAGTATATGTTGTTGTGGCTTTGAAGTGGTTTTAATATGAATTTTGGTAGGCAATTATGTTAGAAATATCAAGCCATTTTCAGCAGACTTCACACCTGCTGTGCTATGGAACTGACTGAGCAAATTGATTTCTTTAGCCTTGAAAATGATGTGCGGTGCTGTTCCAGTTTTTAAAGCCCATACTTTAGTTCCTCTCACAAATGATTATTTTACAGCAAGCTCTGGGTTTCTCCACAAGACTGTACTTGCCTTGGGAAGGGCATCATTTCTTTATCTGATTTCTATCGTTACAGTTAGCATTAAAGTATTTGTCGAGGAAGGATCATTCCTGAAATGGTTTTCAAAAATATATAACAGAGGATAATCTGATGTATTAAGATTGATGGTTATCAATTAGGCAGTTTACAGACTGTTTCCTAGAAAACCAGTTTGTGCCTTCCCCGTGAAGCACGTGGTGCAGAAGTCCATGCGGACAGTGAGGCTGTGCGGGCTCATGCTGGTCAGGGCGCTGTGTCCTCTGCAGGACCCTTCCATGTGCTCGGATGCTTTCTGTTGCGGGATGAGAGGGACGCGGAAACCTCACCAGGGTCTTCAAGTTGCAGGAGGCTGTTCATCTTGAAGCATCCGGGAAAGGATCAATTTCTGTGCTTGTTTTGATTCCTAGAAAGGGAAGATGAAAGAGGCAGCCCAGAGGTACCAGTATGCCTTAAGGAAGTTTCCGCGGGAAGGATTTGGAGAGGACATAAGACCATTCAATGAGCTAAGAGTTTCCCTCTATCTCAATTTGTCTCGCTGCCGAAGAAAAACAAATGTAAGCTGTGGGCCCTTACCTTAGTCTGTTCCTTTAGCAGTAGAGTGTTTTCTAGCGGTGAAGGCCAGCCCTTATGCAGACGGAGTCACGGAGCCTCCTGTGTGGTTTGTTTGCACGGTGCTGTGAACTTGGCGTGTGGGGGGCTGCTTCTCCTTAGGTGGCCATCACGTGATCGCCGTCACTGTGTCCGTAGAGTGCTGAGGGAATGCACTTGGAAGGCACTTTCCTCGCCTCAGCAGTGACAGGCTAGCCGGCTGCCGCTCCTCCCCTTGCCAACGTGCACTTCTGTCACGGGCCACCCTTCCCAGACTCAAAAGGTTGCTGTAAAGTTCAACACGGGTGTGTTACAATCCGTATGCCAGTAACCGGTTAATTTGTAGTTCTCAGTAGTTAACTCATAGTTAATTTGTAAACAGAAACTATAGATGTGCTTCAGTACTTCTTTCTCCTGCTTTTCGTTGCTGTTGTTGTTCATTTCATCTTCTCACCGCCGAATCCATTGACCGCCTGCTTCTGTGCCCGCGAATGCGGCCCACCTTGCCGTTGCAGTGAGTGGGCGTCTCCGTCCCTCTTGGAATCTGACCCTCCGTGCGCCTGCGCGTTGCATGCTCCCCTGCCTTCTGGCGCGCTGCTTCTACCCGCTGTCCCGAGTCGTCCGTTTTTACTTCTCTACTGGGTTCTTCTCTTAAAATATGAAAAAGCATTAACTATCTCCTAACTTTACTTATTTTAAACTCCTTAACTTTAAAACAAAATAAGTAAAACTTATGTTGCCCTTTACCTATTCAGTTACGTCCCAGTTCTCTGCTAACCTTGAGAGGAAATCTGTTAAAAAGATGTCTGTACTCATGTCTCAGTGCTTCTTTTGACTCCTGTATTTAAATGTTGACACCAGGACTTTGGCATGGCAGAAGAATTTGCTTCCAAGGCTCTCGAATTGAAACCAAAGTCCTATGAAGCCTTTTATGCCAGGGCAAGAGCGAAGAGAAATAGCAGGTATTGTCTGGGGTCTGATCTATGACTAAGGAAGCCTTCTTGTGTCTCTTTGGTATCAGAGCTGCTGTTGACTTTGGGAGTTTCTGATTCACCAGCATTGCTCTAATGACTCTCCTCCCTTTTGATACTAAATTGGTAGCTTCCAAGGGGCACAGCAGTGGATATTATCAGTGATGGCTAGACTTTTGTTTTCTCCTAACATCCCAGTAACTGTTCCTTCCCTGCACACTTGCTGCAACACAGAATCCCTATTAGTCTGTGCTCACAGGGAACCTGCCAGCTAGAGACATTAGAGCAGGGGAGGTGGGGAAGGGAAGAGAGTCCTATAAGGCTTTTGGGTTAGAGATGGACACGGTGAGAGGCAATGGTGAAGAAAACTAAGAGGATTCTAACACCCACTGGTTTATGTCTGTTCCTGCTCCTGGGCCAGTGGTGGTTAGAGATGTATGGGCCCTGGCATGGTGCAGGTGTGGGTCAGCGTTCACTCCCACCTAGTGGAGTAGCTCTAAGCTCGTGTAGAATAGCTCCTGTCCACCACAGTAGGTGTGCCAAACTCACTCAGCTGCCTTTTTTTTTTTTTTAAGATTTTATTGTTAAGTAGTCTCTACACCCAATGTGTGGCTCAAACTCATAACCCCAAGATCAAGAGTTGAGTACTTCACCAGATGAGCCAGCCAGGCGCCCCCCTCCCCTTCTCTTTCTTTTCAGCAGAACTGTTTTATGAACAGTTACATTGGGAGCATGCTCTCGCGTGGCTCCTAACCGTATCCTCTGCTTTCACGTATAGGCAGTTTGCCGCAGCTCTGGCTGACCTCCGGGAAGCTGTGAAGCTCTGTCCCACCAATCAGGAAATCAGGAGGCTGGTGGCCCGTGTCGAGGAGGAATGCAAGCAGCTCCAGAGGAGCCAGCAGCAGAAACAGCAGTGCCCAGCGCCAGCCCCACCCAATGACTCCGACAACGAGGAGGACGCTCCGACCCCTGGGTTAAACGACCACTTCCATCTTGAGGAGGCTGGGGAAGAAGAAACTTCCTCCCAGGAAGAGTCTATTTCCCCACCGCCCAGGTCTCAGCCATCCTCCTGTGTCCCCTCTCCGTATATCCGAAACCTTCAAGAAGGGTTACAGTCCAAAGTCAGGCCGGTGTCCCCGCAGCACAGGCCAGTCATCGGTAAGGCCCCGAGGGAAGCTGTAGCTCCGCCCGGGCTGGTCCTGCAGCCCACCCGGCAGGCACAGATTGTGAAGACCAACCAACATCTGGGTGCTGGACAGGCCGGCGTGAGAAACGGTAGCACAAAAATGCAGGTCGCTGCTCAGAATCCTCCCCCGAGCCCTATGCCAGGTGGGATCCCTGCAGCTCCTGGTGGTGGCAGAACCCAGCGTTTGGAGGGCACGGGCACTTTGACTGTGGGCTCCGGGTCTGGCCATTTTGGAGAGAGGCTGGGCCCCAGCCACGCTGTCCAGCTGCAGCACAGCGAGGGTGGTGCTGCCTACCCCTTACCGAGCAAGGTAAAGACTGCAGAGAGGCTTCTGTCTCACGCCTCCGTAGCCGTGGATGTAGCCCCTCTCAACCAGGGCGGGCCGGTGAGCTGCGGTGACGGGCGACACCCGGCTTCCCTCACCAGCTCAGGCTCTTCCGGTTCTCCGTCTGGCAGCATAAAGATGTCAAGTTCAACCAGTAGTTTGACTTCAAGCAGCAGTTTCTCAGATGGCTTCAAAGTCCAAGGACAGGATGCTCGCATTAAAGACAAGGTTGTTAGCCAGGGTCAAAGTGGGACAGCCGAGCACAGACCACGCAGTACTCCGTTCATGGGCATCATGGATAAGACTGCAAGGTTCCAGCAGCAGAACAATCCTCCAAACCGTACCTGGCACTGTCAGGTGCCGGAGGGGCTACTGCTGAACACGTCCTCTGCAGCCGGTTTGCAATCCTTGAACTCTGAGAAGCCCTCTCTCAAACAAGCAGGAGGATATAGTAGCCAAGCCAAAACCTGTGCTGTTTCTACCCTGGGTGGAAGTGTCCATAATGGGTCACAGGTGAAGGAGCTAGAAGAAAAGAAATGCCAAATTCCAGTCCACTGTCAAGATAGCAGGATCACTAAGACTGTTTCTCATCTGTATCAGGAAAGTATCTCCAAACAGCAGCCTCATGTCAGTAATGAAGCTCACAGGAGTCACCTCCCTTCAGCAAAACCAAAGCGATCATTCATAGAGTCAAATGTGTGAGCCTTAAGAGAGACGCATATGTGGGATTGGGGAAACCGTGTGCCACCTCCTGGTGGTGATTCAGAGGTTTTTCGTGAGAAAAATTACCTTGTAGCCATGTATTTTTTTTTTTTCTTTATTCCTTGGGGGTGGGTCAGATGCCACTGATATATATAAAATATGGGATAAAATTTCTTTGATAAATAGCTAGGAGTCACCATAAATAAGAATGCTAACCAGAATGAAAATTTATAATTAGTTATGCCTATTAAGTTAAAAAATTTAAGACCACCAAGAAGACATTAACTCATGGTTTTCTCTTATGAAATTGGTTTTTACCACTTTTCTCCTAGCGTTTGCTATGTGGTAAAATCATAATATTTCTTAGAGAATGTAAATGTCTAAGTGATAGGTTTAACTTATGACAAATATCCAGATGATGTATTCTGGAAAAGATGGAATCTTCAAGTTTCAGTTCCATTGAGTCAAATCCCAGTTTTTACACATAAATATATAAAAATTTCTGGCTGAACATGTGTGACTATAAATGTTATACAGCTGATTCTTTTCATTTTTTTTTAAGCAAAATACAAGAATATCCAAGTATTGTTACCTTCATAGTAGTTCTCTTTTATTTCCATGTTAGGGTTCTCACTAAAAACATTTTTATAGCACCTTTTTGGAATTATATTCCCACTTCAAGGTGTTTATAATATTTGGAAATAGTATAAAGCCATTTGGAAGCAGGATTGGTGGTCAAGTTGGATTTGGACTAAACTAAGGATACAGCTTTCTTTACGATATGTAAATTCGCCCTCAGCTGGTTCCCAAACTGCTTTTAACAATGATACCATTCCTGGAACAAGCCCTC